>NC_066877.1:3285798-3585798 GCF_022985175.1 Labeo rohita | reverse complement strand
AACTTTTGCCCAGTATTGCACATCTGCAGAAATTTTTTGTTCTGTAAAGGGAAAAAACTCAATCTCTTCTATTCCAGATGGGTGGATCAATATCGAGCACTGACCCACTGGAGCACATCTGACCGCCCACTAAACGTCCCACACAATCACACGACAGTGAGCTCAATCTGAGCTCATACCTCATTGTTTACAATACAAAATGTCACATTTCTTAGTTAAAGAGAATATTCAGTTGGAAATAATATAAATGATTTTATTCACTAGGGTTTTTTGATTGGATGGTGAACATAAGCAATTTCAGATGCAGAGAAAGTGATCTTTTTTATGAAAAACAAGCCACAAGTGAGGGCCACAAAAGGTTTTCTGAAGGAGACTGTGATGTTACAGGATAATCTAGTGAGGGTGAACCCTGAATGACTGGAGAGACATTGAGGTAAAGAATGAATTCTCCAAGAGAGAATATTCTGGACGGAGGCATATAACAGGGAGGCAGATGATTTGCTGGCCGCTTGGGTACTCTTCTAATCAAAGCTCAGCCATCAATCAGAGAGGGTGAAATGGGTCCTGTCACGACTCCACCAATCAGAGAGCAGCTACTCTGGCAGCCACAGTATCACTGGATGGCAAACTCCCCCCTTCCCTCTAATTAAAGCAGCTTCTCATGAATATTAATCAGCACTCAGCCACCGATGCTTAACCCTTTGCAGTCACTCACTCGGCCAAACCACCATGTCGGGCACCCGTCCTATCCTCCCCTCGCGCAGCGCAAAGATCTCGTGTAGGCAGTGACCTGAGGAGGACAAAGGAAAATAGCTTTCAGAAAGACATCAAAACCCTGCTTGCTCATACTGGTAAAGTACCTGACAGTAAATAGCACCCAAATAAATAAAAAAAAAAAAAAAAGAAAAAAAAGTTTCCAATATTTTTGTAATATAAACACATATGGCCTGAATTATTTATTTGACGTACCATGTAAGATTTCAAGTAATACTGTAATCTCTTAATAAACATATCACCATTCAAAAGTTTGGAGTGAGTATGATTTTTAAATACAATAATACTTTTTATTCTAATAACAATAAGAATAAATACAAAATAATACTATTTATTAATTAAATGTTCATCACTGATATTACTAAACCAATCAACATATTATAATGATTTCTGAAGGATTACGTGACACTGAAGACTGAAGTAATGATGCTGAAAATTCAGCTCTGAATCATAGGAATAAATTACTTTTTTAAATATTTTCCAATTAAAAATAGTTATTTGAAATTGCAATTTTATTGTATATTTGTATTTTGCTGTATTTCTAATAAATAAATGTAGCCTTATCGAACAAAAGAGACTTCTTTCAAAAACATTTTAAAAATCTTACTAACCCCAAACTTTTGAATAGTAATGTATGAGGAACAATAAATTAAATGACTAATTTTCATATATAAACTAAAGAGTAAAGTGTTTTGATCAAATAAAAAAAAAAATTATATATATATATATATACATATATATATATATATACACACACACACACACATATATATATGTGTGTGTGTGTGTGTGTGTGTGTGTGTGTGTGTGTGTGTGTGTGTGTGTGTGTGTATATATATATATATACATATATATAAAAAAACGAATTTTAATATGTATATATATATATACATATACACACACACACACACACATATATATATATATATATGTGTGTGTGTGTGTGTATATATATGTATATATATATATATACATATTAAAATTCGTTTTTTTATATATATCTATATATGTTTATTTTTTTTTACGTTTTAAGTTTTTTTTTTTTTTTTTTTTTAAAGTAAACTCTGTAATAAACAAAACTCATGTTTCACCCCTAAATCAAAAGAAAAAACTAATAATTTTTTTTTATTTAGGACCATTATAACTTTTGCATTGTCATATACAATGGAAACATGATTTATTAAAATAAGGTTCCATTTCTTTCTAAAACACATTTCCCAGAAGTCAGATGACATGGGACATTTAAAATTTGAAACCAAAAAAATTCTGAAAACTTTCTGCCAAATGCAAAGATGGCAGTACTGTACCATGAGCTCGGAAAACCCGGTCCTCTGGGTCATGTGACATGGCCACACCCACTGCTTTCAGATCCTCAATGAAGGGCTCGTTCAGGTTAGGAGGAGCAACTGCACTTAAGTTCAGACTGGGCTGGAGGAAGACACACACACACACACACACACACACACACACACACACACAGTATTACACACATCCAACAAATGGGTCTGATACAGCAGCTCTGATATACCACACTTGACTTACTGTGGCAGGAGATTTGTGCTGTAAACTGGCTCCAAACGTACCCTCAAACCAGTCCTTCAAACTTGGTAAAATCAGCCCACTCAACCGATATCTGAAACCACCGAAACACACACTGATCAAGTCAAGCGGTTTCATGACTGTCACAACCATCAGCGAACTGTCACTTCCTGATATTTAGACACAACGTGTACAAGTATTCAACTCAATTGTTTACAATTAATAAATGATTACTTTCATTTAATCCATTAAATCTTTCTAAAGAACTTTCATTCTCTGACCTAATACTGTCAGATGAGCGCAGAGTGCAAATTTCCAGCCACTAGATGGCATGAGCACACCATGATAAACCAAAAAATAAAACACCAACATTATGTGCACCTACAGTCCTCGTCATCACAGAGGAGGTGACAGTTACTACCAAATGTGTGTTTGTCTATATATGTAGACATGCCATGTGTGAATGACTGAATGGAAAGAATGATTTTAAAGATTTTCTTTGCATATGCTAATAATCCTTCCATGATGTGTTTGACTTTTTTTAAACTATAGGCTTGTCTTGTATGTGTTACGATGAAATATGGCAGCAAAAGCACTTCATCCGGGCATGTGTTAGATTAAGCAGCGCCGCTCTGTCTGTACGATTACACACATCGTGTGACAGTGTGTGTCTGTAGGTCCTTGAGACCGTACTTGAGGAACATGCTGTGGTAAACATCTCCATCCGGGCCAGTGTTGTAAGTGCCACACTCTGTGTGAGACTGTTTACGCTAGTGTCCTCTATATGAATGTTTACAAAGCACAATGACATGTCTCAAAACACTACAATGCCCAAAATCAACCTTGTACTGTACGTTTCAGCCAAACCGCACAACTATTGTAAATATAGGGTGCAATTTATTAAAAAAAAAAAAAAAATAAGAATGACATCAATAAAACTTAAACAAATAAATAAATACAGCGTAATTCATATAAAATAAACTAAAAATACATAAAATTATTGTTTAAACAATTAATTTTTAATTTTTTTTTACAATCAACTTGTTTGACTAGATGTGACCCTGGACCACAAAACCAGTCATAAAGATCAACTTTTTGAAACTGAGATGTATACATCATCTGAAAGCTGAATAAATTAGCTTTGTTAGGATAGGACAATATTTGGTCAAGATACAACTATTTGAAAATCTGGAATCTGAGGGTGCAAAAAAAATCTAGATATAGAGAAAATCCCCTTTAAAGTTGTCCAAATGAAGTTCTTAGCAATGCATATTACTAATTAAAAATTAAGTTTTGATATATTTACGGTAGGAAATTTACAAAATATCTTTGTCTTTGAGGAACATGATCTTTACCTAATATCCTAATGGTTTTGGCATAGAGAAAGAAAAAAAAAAAAAAAAAAAAAAAAACATCAATTGATCATTTGAGCTGTACAATGTATTTTTGGCTATTGCTACAAATAAACCCATGCTACTTCAAGGGGAAGACCACTTCCAGAACAAATATTCACATATAATGTACAAAACGATCAGTTATTTTCATAAAAAAAAAAATTTTTTTAAATTCTTATCTTGTCTTGCTCTCCCTGATCTCTGTGTATTCTGGCTCAAGACAGTTGGGTTTGTCAAAAAACTCCAATAGTATTTTTTCCCTCAACTTCAAAAATCATTTCAAAATCATCCTACATCACTGCAGAAGTACCGACACAGTCCTTGCAAAAGTGAACATGCAAAGAAGATCAAACACCCTTAACAAAAAAGGTAAAACAGCGATAAAGGACGATTTTGAAGTTGAGGAAGAACATGAGATGGGAGTTTTTCGACATACCCTAACTGTCATGAACCGGAACAGAAACAGAGTTCAGGCAGAGTAAGACAAGACGAGTGTTTTAGAGTAAAAAGTATATAAATTGAATTATTTTTATGAAAACAACCAATCGTTTAGTCGGCTGGGATCGTTTACAACCGTATTTGAGATCGTTTGAAGCCGCATTTAAAATGCATTTTGGAAGTTCAAATTCGGAGCACCATATCAATCCATTATATGGAGAAAAATCCTGAAATGTTTTCTTCAAAAAACATAATTTCTTTACAACTGAAGTAAGAAAGACATGAACATCGTGGATGACAAGGGGTGAGTACATTATCTGTAAATTTTTGTTCTGGAAGTGGGCTTCTCCTTTAAAAGTGGTTTTGTGGTCCCGGGTCACAAATATTTATTTAAACCATTTACAGGCCCTATAAAGAGGTCCACATTTTCCAACACTTTTCAGCCATGTATTCTGACAAATTTGTATTATCTTTCCATCCTTGTCCAGCAAGATGTAAAATATTTTAAAGGAATGCTGTCGTTCATACAAATGAAAGTCAGTGGGGTCCGAAACAACGACTTTCACTGGATGGACCAAAAAAAACAAAACAAAAACAAACACTGTTTGAGACAAAATACGTTATTTTTTATATTATTCTACAGAAGAAAGCAAGTCATACAAATGTGAGGGTAAGTTAAAAAAAAAAAAAACATTTACAAAAGTTCATTTTTGGGTGAACTATCACTAAGACTGTAGTGCTGTCAACTCAGCTTAACACATTCATATCAATTCCACAGAATTTCCCTTGAATCAGTGCAGTAATATGAGTCTAATTAGTAGTCTATTCTGGTCTAATTGGTGTTTGTTTAGGTGCCTCATACTCACCGTTTCCCTGTGAACTCTGCTTGACCCTTTTTATTAAACAGAAACCTTGAGTCACTGTAACCCCAGCCATTCCACTTCATGATCTCCTGCCTGAAAGAAACAGAAAGAGAGTCTGATTTTACATGGTGTTTTATAATAACCAAGCACAAAGTATATTCAATGATATACAATCTTCATCTTTATGCCTACAAATACAATATTAATTTTTTTATTTTTTTGGCCATTTTCATAACTTGCAGAGATAAAGCGCTCCAGTCCTTATATTAACAGGTCAAATGTGATAATAGAAGCTCACGGCTGAATGAAAGTGCTAGTATGGAAGTCCTGTAGATTACACTATTCATTCCTGCCGAGACTAAACAGACAAACCTTCAGATAAGAAATGTTTTGAAACAGTCAACAGCAGTTACAGAAAATGTGCTGCTATCTTGATCTATCTGAGTCACCGCATGAAACACAAAAACCTGCTGATAAAAGTTTTTTGAGTTTCATGTATTATGTTTAGGGGCATAGTTAAGGGTGGACCCTTCATGCTTCATGCAAAAAAAAAAGTAAATTTTCATATGAATCACACCACACAAATTCATACAAAAATGTCATATATTTCTTCATGCAACTTATCTTTGGACCCAAACGGTCAAAAGGTTAAAAAAACAAAGAAAATGTGATCTTTCTTGATGTATTACATTTTTTAACAGCTTTGTTCATCTAGCACACCTACCACATGGTAGCAAAAAATAAAGTTGTTCTATTTAAAAAACATATTAAAATATAAAAATTATAATAACAACAAAACAATAATAATAGCCTAATAACAATAATAAGCTGTTATTTTAGTGCAAAATTGATTAAATTTTGCTATGAGAAAATTTTTTTGGTTTGCCAAAAACAAAAAAGAAAATAATATTAATAATAATAAATTAATAGAATAAAATAAAATAATAAAATAAAATAAAATAATAAATGATCATTTTCTGTATCCATTAATTTTGTTTTATTGAATTATATTTTGCAAATGGAAAGTTTTCTTATGCTTGACAAGTTTTTTTCTTTTCTTTTTTTTTTTTTTTAGAAATGAATAGATTTATTCAGCAAAGATGCATTCAATTTATCAAAAGTGACCGTAAAGTTATTTTAAACTGTAATAATATTTCACAGTATTACTGTTTTTACAGTAATTCTCATCAAATAAATGCAGCATTGGTGAGCATGAGAATCTTTTCAAAAATATGAATAATCTGTCACATAAAATAAACAGGAAAAAATGCTGTGCTAAACTGTTTACAGTACACTACGTACAGACAAGTCATAGTTTATATCTAATAAGTACTGATGAAGTAATAACCTTAAAAATGAACAGTTTGAAATGTTCCTCCACGTCACATTCTCCTTAAGTTACGAAAGCCCTTATTTATAGTTGTGAGGATATTATCACTAAGGCTTTTCTTAACTCAAGCTGTTTCTTGCAGCTGGTTTCTGGTCTTTAGATATGGCTCAGACCCTAAAGTCCAATCATTTAGAAATGTAACAATACATTTCTCCAATTGTTTCTTAAACCCTTACATGAGTACTAGTAAGTGTGATGACTGCCTTAGCAAACGAGCTAAAGTTCATTACTCCAGGCGTTAGTGCAGCTGTGATCTCTGGAGCGCAGCGCCTGCTGTGGGACTCCAGCTCAAAACACACACTGTCAGTTTGCAGTAACATGTGAGCGGGTGATCAGAGACCGGAATGCAGGTCTGCTGCTGATCTTCTGAGAAACAGACAGAGTCTAATCCAAAAACACTCATCAAACGCACGGGACATACAGCTGTCCGTAAAGACGTCTCAACAGCAAAGAGCGGACGAAAAAATGTGATCGCTCCAGACCTGACGAGACGATGGAAAGAGAGACAAAAAGAGACGTTATCTGACTCAGTCGATCCACCAGAGTGAGATGGTGGATGTTCCACCAGAGTCTAATAGTAGACACTAACAAACCCTAAATACTCCCTCAGTGACCCACAAAAACTGACATTCAGCATGTGGATTTTTTTACTCCTGCTCACTGTTACACGTGACATGTAGAAGGGACCGGTCGCATTCAGTAAATCACACAGGAAAATACTTTTTTAGGAAAAGACTTTAAGCATTGTAAAGTAAAAGACAAGACCAACTGTTTCATGCACTGAAATCAAACATCTGAGATGTAGCATTTTAATATAAGGGTGCATTTCTTTGAATATGGCTAACTTGGTTTGATATCTCTACTGATCTTCACTTTAATAGTTAGCATGTTAGCAAGCAGGACTGACAAGTTGGTTAGTCTGTTTAGTTTGTTAAAGGAAGAGTCCACTTCCAGAATAAAAAATTCCAAAATGCAGCTTCAAATGATCCCAAATGCAGTTGCAAACAAGTCCAGCTGGGGAAGAAGGGTCTTATCTAGCAAAATGATTTGCATTAAAATAATACAATTTATATACATTTTAATCTCAAACACCTGTCTTTTCTTGCTCTGCCTGAACTCTGTGTATTCTGGCTCAAGACAGTTAGGGTATGTCGAAAAACTCCAATCGTATTTTCTCCCTCAACTTCAAAAATCATTTCAAGATCATCCTACGTCGCTGCAGCAGTCTTTGCAAAGTGAACATACAAAGATCAAACACCCTTAACAAAAAAGGTAAAACAGCGATACAGGGCGATTTTGAAGTTGAGGGAGAACATGAAATGGGAGTTTTTCAACATACACTAACTTTCATGAACCGGAACAAAAACAGAGTTCAGGCAGAGTAAGACAAGACGAGCGTTTGACATTAAAAAGTATATAAATTGTATTATTTTTATGAATATAACCGATTGTTTCGCTAGATAAGACCCTTCTACCAGAGCTGGGATTTTTACAACCACATATGGGATCATTTAAAGTCACATTTAAACTGCATTTTGAAAGTTCAAACTCAGGGCACCATATCAGTCCATTTTATGGAGAAAATGCTGAAATGTTTTCTTCAAAAAACAATTTCTTTACGACTGAAGAAAGAAAGACATGAACATCTTGGATGACAAGGGGGTGAGTACATTATCTGTCATTTTTTGTTCTGGAAATGGACTTCTTTAAAAGGGTGCTTCATCCAAAAATGAAAATTCTGTCATTTGCTTACACTCATTTTCTTCCAAACCAGAACAAAGAGTTTCTTTCTTCTGCTGAACACCAAGAAGCTATTCTGATCTGACTGATATTCTGAAGAATGTTAGTAACTAAACAGTTGACGTATTTATTGTCATTTTAGTCATAACGGTAGACGGTAACATAGTCATGTTTTTCCATACAATGGAAGTCAGTGGCTATCAGCAACTGTTTGGTTACCAACATTTTTCAAAATATTTTTCAACAGAACACAACATACAGGTTTAGAACAATGTAACAATGAGTAAATTATGACAATTTATTTATTTATTTTATTTTGGGTGAACTATCCGCCTAACTTGCACTAATGTGCACAATAATCCCTTTATTTGCATTCAAGACATTTCAAACAACTTAAGCAGTCATGCTATCCATTTTTTATTTTATAATAAAAGTTACAAAGTAAAGGTGTGGTCACAATTATGACTGCTTTGCAATTTTTGAGGCATAATCAAGAGATTTCAAAAGGAATCCACACATTTAGGAGTAGTTTTGGGCCAAGTTACGTAATCTGATTATTTTTTTCAATGTAACTAGTAAAGAAATGCATTACTTTTAAAATTGACAAGGAAATATCTGAGTCACCTTTTCAAACAAGTAACACAAGTTACTTTAGTTTTTATTTTAAGTTATTTTAAGCTTATTTTTTATTTTAATATACTCTAAAATGTAATTTGTTCCTGTGATGCAAAGCTGAGTTTTCATCAGCTGTTACTCCAGTCTTCAGTGTCACATGATCCTTCAGAAATCATTCTAATATGATGATTTATGATCTGATTTAATATCAGTGCTGGAAACAGTTGTATTGCTTAATATTTTTTGGAACTTGTGATAATTTTTTTCAGGATTCTCTGATGAATAAAAAGTTAAAAAGAACAGCATTTATGTAAAATAGAAATCTTTATGCATTTAATATACACTACTGTTCAAAAGATTGGGGTCAGTAAATTTTTGTTCTTCCTTTTTTATTTGAAAGAAATGTATATTTTTATTCATCCAATGACGTGTTAAATTAATAAAAAGTGATATCATAGATTTACATAAATGCTTTTAATAAATGCTGTTCTTTTTAACTTGTTATTCATCAAAGAATTCTGAAAAAAAGAATCACAGGTTCCAAAAAAAAAAATATTTGGCAGCACAACTGTTTCCAACATTGAGAAATCATCATATTAGAATGATTTCTGAAGGCTGGAGTAACAGCTGATGAAAATGTACCTTTGCTTCACAGGAATAAATTCTATTTTAGAATATTATTATTATTATTATTATTATTATGTATTTTTTTTTACCAAATAAATGCAGTCTTGATGAGCATAAGAGACTTCTTTAAAAAACATTACAAGTGTGACTGATCCCAAACATTTGAGCAGTAGTGCGTGTATATATCTAGTTTCTATATTAATATATAATACTTTTTTTATTTTTTTATTAAAAATAAATAAGTAAGCCCAGCTCAGGTGACAAACAGTAATGCCAAAGTAACACAATGCATTCATTTTCATATAAAAGTAAAAAATGCAATTAGTTACTTTTTATGGAGCAATATTGTAATGCATTATTATTTAAAAGTAACTTTCTCCAACACTGTTCAAAAGTCTCATGTAAGGCTAGAGACTAGCAGAAACATTGCTTGGTTTAAAAGTGACTTTCTCGTCACTACATTTACAGTGGAAAATGTTTGTGCAAAATATTGCTAATGTGGTTGCACCTTACTTTCACAAGATTCATTGAAAATGTTTAAGCACCCACACCACTAGGTGTCAAGTGTAAGTCCTAGACAATTGCCATATAGGCCAGATGACAAACCATAGCTGTGACCCTGGATCACAAAACCAGTCTGAGGTAGCATGGGTATATTTGTAGCAATAGCTAACAATACACTGTATGGGCCAAAAATCATTAGGATATTAAGTAAAGATCATATTCCATGATGATATTTTGTGAATTTCCTACTGTAAATGTATCAAAACGTAATTTTTCATTAGTAATATCCATTGCTAAGAACTTAATTTGGACCTTTTTTTTTTTTTTTTTTTTTGCACCCTCAGATTCCAGATTTTCAAATAGTTGAATCTCGACCAAATATTGTCCTATCCTAACTATACATTCATGGAAAGCTTTTAGATGATGTATAAATTTGATAAATATGTCTGGTTTTATCTTCGTCATTTTTGGAAGATCGGCTTGCGCCCCACAAATACTGGTCATCTTCATGCCCTAAAAATTGTACATTATCATTTGAAAACACATTCATACAAATACTTACAGTATGTTTTCTCATGAGATCAGCAAACTTATCCAGCTATACAAAAATAAGCCAGTTTCCAAAAGAAAAAATGATCTTTCTTGATGAGTACTACATTTTTGAGCAGTTTTGTTCATCTGGCAGACTGGCAAACACTTCCAAGAGGAAATGTTCTAAACCCCTTCAGTATAATGCCTGGCAAGATAAGATAATGATGAAAAGCAAATGTTCCCAACTACTATTGGCAGTTCAACAACCTTAACATCCACCATTTCTCTTTGACAACAAACATTTAACACAAACAGAGATTCCAGCTGTATCTTATCAATGAATCACACCATAAAAGTGATGCCTATTGTTCTAAAATGTTTCCACACACCTGCAAATATCACCCAAATGTTCATCAGGTGGAGTAAAGTTAGGGCCTGTCCAATCACCCACACTTGTGGTGTTGGCCACTTGAAAGTGACAGGAAGTACGCACCTTCCTGTGTCAGGAAGTATGCACGCAAGATTGTCACAGATCAGAAAAATGCTAAAGCTATCCCATCGTTCATCATATCCAGGACTCATGTGTCCCCAAATTGTGATCTTATGAAAAATGTAGATGTTGTTTGTGAAATGTTGCACATTTCGTTGGTACAGAGACGATGTGTATTTTGTGAAACACGTACACCCTTAAAAATAAAAGTTCCTAAAGGGAGTTTCTGCTTTCATACAAGAACCATTTTTGGCTCCTCAAAGAACCTTTCACTGAACAGTTGCTAAAAGAAACATTTTTAAGAACATTTTAAATGCTATTAAGAACCTTCACTGCATTTGAAAGGTTCCATGGATGATCAAGGTTCTTTTTGGAACCACCTGATCTATTTTTTAAGAGTGTAACTGCTTTATTCACTTCATTAGTAACACCACAGTTACCAAACTGTCTCGTCTGTTACAAAACGACTGAATGGACAATTCAAAGTTGATGTTTAAGTCCAAAGTACTGTAAATAAAGCTCAATAAAAACTTTCACAACACTATGTTGTAAGTGCGTCCCATCAGGTAATCAAAAGTTCTACACACACTTTGGGCTTGTCCAAATACATGAACACTTGTGGTCCTTTTACATGACCACTTGTCTACCTACATGACGTACTTACTGTATTTGGCCTAAGTGTTCAAGTGGGCATGAAGACCACAAGTGTGTGTAGAAATGTTTCTTACCCAGTGGGACACACTTATAGTGTTGTTACAAAAACATCAGCTTTATTTAGATTTTCAATACTTTGCATTTTAAAATAAACTTCTAAATGTCTGTTCAGTCGTCTCTATAACAGATGACACAATTTCAGAATAGTGGTGCTGCTAATTAATTGATAAGAAAAAACAGCTGCAAATGTTGTACAAAATACTCATCTTTGCATCAATAAAATGCGCAACACTTTACCTTTTACTGCTAAATTACATTTAATATCTAATTATTATTAAGATTTAACTCATGATTTATTTTCATGAGATGATGCATGATACATTTAGCCTTGAACACGCTATACAGTATGGATTTAGTGTGCATTAAGGGAACTGTGCTTTGCCGTTTTTAAAACCTGTATCTGTTGCGTGCACATGTGGTCAAGTGTGGGGGTTTTTGTACAGGCCTCTGTGGTCTTCATACACACCGGAACACTTAGACCAAAAACGGGAAATATGTCAAGCAAGTGGTCAAGTGCAAAGATCGCAAGTGTGGGTACTGGAACAGGCTCTACAGAGACGATTCATTCAGAGAAAACAGGATTGGATTAATTATACATGATATCTAAATGCTAAAATCTTTCTGCTGGGTCTCAGTAGGTTAAAGGTTGTTTAATATCCAGCACTAGATGGCAGCACAGTGCTGTCATCCCACATGAAGGAAGTACATTTTTCACTCTTAGCAAATACTAAGTCAGGCCACCACAGCCCTCGTCCAATCAGAGCACAGCTTTGCTGTACTAACTTTTGACATACAAAATACAACCTGTGGGGGGATCACCTCATATTAGCTAACTGTCGTAACAACAAACTGCATGACCAAGAATCTACCCACTAAATTATAAGAGTAAAGTGATACCAGCTGTCACAGAAATAACAAAGATAAGCAAGAAGATGTGACACTAACATGGAGATTAAGTGTGTACTAAACATCCCAGTTAAGAGCCTCAGGCTAGTACTGTTGAATCTACAGTCAGACAGGAATGTCCAACGCCCTTTTTGTTTACAGAAGCATCACCAATTTCAGTGAAAGCACATGTCGAAACAGAATCTAAGACTTTCAGAATCAACGCAGGAACCTCCAGAATGATTAATTATTAGCAGATGATTCAAGAGTTGGAAATCAGTTTGAAAGGTCACCTAACTCCGGAGACTTTCAAGGGCCCCTGGTTGAAAAACTCAGTAGAAAGCGAGACGATCACTTTTATTAAAATCTAAAGCTCACCTAACTATAAGACTCCTGTCTTCATCTACTTCTACGCCCATGTTGCTCTAAATTACTTGGAAACCAGTTACTATAAACAGCATGCATTTTAAACAATCAGAGCGGATGTCAAGCCCCATATGTCTCGCTCCATATGACTTGCATGACGTGTTTCATATCTTCTGACAGCCTTGTGTCAGGAACAGACCCAAATTTGAGTTACTAGCTAAAATATTGCCCTGGTTCTTCAATCTCGTTAACTTGAGGCTGAGTAGATGACGACAGATGTTATTTTTGGGTGACCTATAGCTTTAAGGGCTGCTGTGAGTTTATAATGTGCACTGGAGGAACCAGCAGCCCTCTTCATTCCTGGTCTGGGCGCTGTGAGTTTAACCCGAATAAACTGGTGCAATAAGCACAACGCACAAACAAGATCTGAATGTGTCCATCAGTGTGCAGATACCGCGCGTCACCGCACCCACCTCCGGGATGAATGGACACTTTGTTTAGATCCAGCGCTCGAGCGCATAGTGATACAATGCAGCGCCCGCCACTGCTTTATTCCTTCACGCAACTGCTGTTTAGACGCAATGTTTATTTTCGTGTATGTACGAGAAGCGTGAAGAGCTAGATCTCATAGCACACAGCAGGTTTAGGCGCACATACCTCCTCTTCGGGACCGGTGTCACGCTGCTCGGGTTGGATCGGGGCGTCTCGGCTTTGCACTCCTGCGCAGCGACGCTCGTGTTTTCATCTTCTGGCCGTTTCTGCAAATGTCCGGCTATGATCCTGAGTCTTTGCTGTGCGGTGCTGCTGCTGCTGTTTGACGCCATGCTGCTTCCGTGTTTGCTGTCAGAGGTCAGCGGGCGGCTGATGGAGGGATGTGAGGTGGAGATTACACCCGCGTCCCGTCATGCACCGCACTCCGCCTCCCTCCCCGCCCGCTCTGCTCCAGCGCGCTACTTACTGATTGGAATACAGAAGATTTTCGCTAAAATCATCCCTAAATCATGCAATTTATTTTTAATTTGGTAAATACCACTTTTTCAGTAGCTGTCACTCTTAAATAATATATATTTTGCCATTATGATAGCATACGTCTTTTAAATGAATAATATTGCTAGAATAATTCTAAAATTCTGCAATAATAATAATAGATACATCATAAATAATTCTGTCAAACGATTAATCGTGATTAATCACATTCGAAATAAAAGTTTTCTTTACATAATATATGCATGTGTGCTGTGTATATTTATGTATATAAAAAACACACACACAAGCATGTACATATTAAGAAAAACATGTTGTGTTTATATATAAAAACAAAAAATATATACATGTAAACACATTTAAACTAAATATTTTCAAAATATATACTGTATATGTGTGTATTCCTATATACATAATAAATGTGCACAGTATACACACATATTTTATGCAAACAAAAAAATATATTCCGGATGCGATTAATCGTTTGAGAGCACTAATCCAAATACATCTTTTTGTACTTTCTATAATTTTCATAGCGTTTGTTTTCATGTTTTGAATAAATCTAAAATAATAATTCTACAATAATAATAGAATAATGAAATCAAAAATATTAAATATTAAATATTAAATAACACACACACACACACACACACACACACATATATATATATATATATATACACTGATTACGTTAATAATAATAATACATGTTAACAGTTTTTATAGATTTTGATGACGTTTCATTATTTAATCATTTATTGATTCTCCCTAATTCTACTTTTTCTCATTTACATTTGTTTTCTAAAAAGCCTACTGCTGTTTATATATTGAATATATTTAATTATTTATTTGTAATATATATTTATATATAATATTAATTATATGAATATAAACATATACATGTAAATATTTATATACTGTATCAAAATATATACTGTATGTGTGGGTATTTCTATGTACATAATAAATGTACACAGTATACACATGCAAAAAAATGGGAAGCAATTAATCATTTGACTACTCCAAATACATCCTTTTTTTTTTTTACTTAATTACGTATTTTTTTGCATAGTTTGTTTTC
The DNA here is from genome assembly GCF_022985175.1 of Labeo rohita. NCBI lineage: Eukaryota > Metazoa > Chordata > Actinopteri > Cypriniformes > Cyprinidae > Labeo > Labeo rohita. The sequence goes on along the minus strand of NC_066877.1, from coordinate 3,570,863 downwards.
ATGTTTTGAGTAACTATATATATATACTGATTACATTGTATGTTCATAATAACAGTTTTTATAGATTTTGATGACATATTCACATTCACACAGCGGTATTTATTAATAATTAATAATACATAAAATAATTTCTTGTTTCTAAAATAATAATAATTCTAAAATTCAATAATAATAGAATAATAAAATCATTTTGAATTAATAAATCATATTTTTGTAAGCATAAATTAATAATTTATTGATTCTCCCTTTTTGTCACTGACAAAAAAAGCCTACTCAGTATAAACTCTGTATTTACTTAAGTAATTTATGCTTGTCAACCCAACACATTTTCATTATTATTTCAAAAGTAAGCTAAAAAGTAATCAAAAAACAGGCAGAATACATTCTAAACAGTGATTAATGAGCCATTTGACAGCAGTCTGTCAAAGTGTTTGTAAATGATTGTTCTGAGCTTATGTTAAGCACCCTCATGGTTAAGTCTGTGCCGTTTCAATCTTTATGTGCTTGGCTAATCAGTCACAGATGTACTTTAAATGCACTTCAACAAAACTTCTCACTTTTATTTCCCACATGCATACTTTGCATGTTGCATAGACTAGTATTTCAGAAAGCAGTGTTTCAAACACCATGGAACGCTGTATTTTAAGCCTGAAAATCTGTTCTGTCAAGGCCAATAAAATGTTTTCTCTGTCCTCCTAGAAAAAAAAGTATGGATGACGCATATCAGGCCTGATAACCCACTTACAGTGCCATTACCTGAGTCATGTGACCGTGAGAGTAACTCAGACATGTGCTCGTCTGCCTCCTGTGGGTCTGATGATGTCATCACAAACATCTACACTCTCCATTTAAAGTGCTTTCCCTTCTAAATATGCGACGCATCCCTTTTACAACAATGGAAAATGCCACATTTTTGTGTTTACTGAGGTTACGGAATGGAATGCCTAATTGGAAAGTGGTGTGTTACTGTGCAACGGTTATTTTTAGGCATTTAGCAATTGTGGTATAGCCTCGGCTATGCTAATTGAGCGCTTGGAGAACCCATTTTGAAAAAAAGATCATATAAATAACACATAAATACATCAGTGTATCTGTGTTCCACAAACTCAAAGGATGTTTGCTTCAGTTTCTGAAGTTTGTTAGCAGTTAGAGGTTAAGGAATGATCACGTAGATGCAGGAGATGATGATAATGATGTGATTTATTGGTGCATGTTGTTGAGGGACACAGGATGTGGAGTTTAATGCTGTTTTCAAGAGGCTGTTACAGCTTCATCCAGATGGAATGATTGTTTCCTCCAGGCTTGAGCTTTAAACTCCCAAAACAAAGTTCTGTAATGCACTGACTGCAAACAATTAGAGTCGGAGTGTATCACAGAACTTTACTTGGAAAGCCACAGCGCTGCTTGCTAATTTTCCCTCTTCTCCGTGAAACTCTTCAGCACGACTCTCTGAAAGATACAGATATGTTACAATTCTCCCCTCAGAAATCTGTATTTATACACTGTGAAAAATATGTATGATCAATAAGACTGGGTAACACGTTTTTCCATTACTTGAAATTATCCAAATAATTTAAAGGAACAGTTCACCCAAAAAAATGAAAATTCTGTCATCATTTACTCACACACATATCAATCCAAACCTGCATGAGTTTCTTTCTTCCGCTGAACACAACAGAAGATATTTTGAAAAATGTTAGTAACCAAACAGCTGATGGTAGCCATTGACTTCCATAGTATTTTTTCCATACTATGGACGTCAATGGGTACCGTCAACTGTTTGGTTACCAACATTCTTAAAAATATCTTCAATATTCAATTTGATATTTAGGTCAGTTTAATATATATATATATATATATATATATATATATATATAATATAAAGACATTTAATAAGTTAACTTGTTCAGGCAATTTGATTATACCTAAAAATTTAAGAACCTAATGAAATTCAGTTTTTAAATAGGTGGGATTGTTTTAGGGAGCATAATAATAATAAATAGCAAGATGGAAGATGATTGACAGGCGAGACTGATCAAAATATTTCGAAGCTGGAAGTCAAAAGGAGGCAGGCCAGAACTCCTGCAGCTCCATAATGGCTATTAGACGAATTTAAATGATGGATAAGATGCATAGAATCGGAAACTCGGACTCATTCTCATTCACACATGCATATAATCACCTCACCAGCCTCCATGATGAACACATATGGCGGCCTATAATACATATGCAGAAACAGATGCCTACTTGCACAAGTTTCCATTCAATTTAAGTGCGTGCGACAAAAAAGTCAAATGAAAAAAGCTACAATGACACATGCAAAAAAAAAAAAGGTAAGATTCATATATTGACTTTACTATTACACTGTCTGTTTGCATAGTTGTAATTGGGGCAGGCGATACGTAGAGCAGCTGACGTGTCGAAAAGGGTCCAAATTTGGAGCAGTGCATTACTGTATCAAGATCATCACAGCAGTTTGTCATCCTGGAATAGATCTCAACTTAACGCACTTATCGCATTTCACAAAGAACTAAAAGAGAAGTCACAATCTAAAGAAAGGGGAAACTGGGAATGCCATATGTCATGCATTTGCACGTAACTTCACGCAGACAATTCAGTAACCATCTTAGTTTTACTTTTCATAGTTAAACTTCCATTCCTGTCAAAGTTACTTCAAGGCTTCAGTGAGTGAATATATCAATGAGTGACTGACTGACAGTGTTTTCTAAGCCTACGCGCACAGTCTGTGAGTGCAATGCACACTTCCAGAGGAAAAGAAGAGGAAAAAAATGAAAAAGAACATACCTGCTGCAACTCTTGAGAGAGTCGACATTGGGAGAAGAAGTGCTCTGTCTGAACGCGGTGGTCGTTTCTGTCAAAAGCCCCTGAGGATTTTACTCGGTGGTTGAGCAGATGACGCTGGTGCAAACTGTTGATGAAGCGCTTTCACGCCGCGTCCGTGTCCGTGTAGCAGCTGGAAGAATGTCGACGTGGAGCTGCCAATCGTGCGCGCGCAATCACGCACGCGCTTAGAGCGGAGAAAACTACAGTTTGCTGGTTTCGGGCACTGGGGTACAGTGGTTACTAGTCGGCTAGTTAGTTCTGGAGATAAGTGAGGTTAAGGTGAGACAGACAGACAGATAGACAGATAGATAGATAGGTAGATAGGTAGGTAGATAGGTAGGTAGGTAGATAGATAGATAGATAGATAGATAGATAGATAGATAGATAGATAGATAGATAGATATTAGCCCACAGACATAATGTTTCTTTTATGGACACTTTAATGTCTGAAGAGTTGATTTTTATTTAAAATAATTTCAGCTATTGTGTATTTTTTTTCTAAAACAGCGCCTTCATCATGTATGTAAGTTTCTGTTATTTTGTTTTACCATTCTCATAGATCTAGTGCTGTCAAACGATCAACCGCATCCAAAATAAAAGTTTTAGTTTACATAGGCTAATATATTTGTGTGTGCTGTGTTTATTTACTATGTATATATACAGTGCACAGCATAAATGAGTACACCCCCTCTAAAACTTAACAAACTCAGCAATTATTCTTTACTTAGAAGACATGTTAGGGTTCTTTGGAGATATAATGTTCCAACAAGCCAAAGAAGAATGTCACAATTATTCAGGAGCATAAGATTTTCTTATCGAAGTGATTAAATGCTGTGTTGCAAAAATGAGTACACCCTCCTGAAAGTTGCTAAATAAAACAGCAAATCACTAAAATTATTGTAGGTTTAAGGCAATTTTTGATCAAAACTTTTAAAAGACAAGTAATGTCCTGACAATTAAAAGTGTTATATAGCCTAATGAATCATACTCAGACTTAATGATGGCAACAATGAAACTGCTTGAGAGAGAACTGTCAGGAGATTTATTTCTTAGCATAAAAGAGGACAGTGGTACAACAGGAATACCAAATTATTGTTTTAATACAGCAGAAGTAACACTGACATTCAAAAACAATGGACTTGTGACAAGGCTCCTGAAATAATCAGGTCTTGACTTTAGATTTTCATTTAATGATGAGTGAATTTTTGCTAGAAAAAAAGCAGGAGAAATACGAAGCAAGTGTCTCAGAGACAGCAAAAGCTATGAAAAGAGTGGCACTTTATTTCACAGAGTACAACGCAGCCTGCAGAAGTGACATGGATGGTTGTTGTCACCACTAGAATTACATACTGGAGCCAAAGCACAATAAACTCATTGAACCTCTTCCAAGGCCCATATTTAAGAAAATATTGACTTCTGGGAATCCATACTCTGGTCTCAAGAGACCAAGTTAATCATTTTGGATCCAAATGCATCCAAAATGTTATGTTGTTGCTAGAGGAGGAGTACAGTGAAAGGTGCCTTGTTCCCACAGTGATGTTTAGTGGTAGTAAAGCTGTTATACAGGGATGTGTGAGTGCCAAATGTGTGACTTGTGCTTTATCAATGCTGTCATGAATTCACACACTACTGTGTGATGTAATGCAAAAACCTGAAACAGAAAATGCTACCCTCTCCACATTCCCTGCATTGCTGGGCATTTTTTCAGCATGACAGTGAAGATATTCATTCTCCCAAGGTGGAAATCCTTAAGTGCACATGTATTTCACTCAGTCGTAACACTCTTAAGCACCTGTGAGGGATTCTGTAGAGACGAGCTGAGCAAAACTCCCTATTAAAGACCAGGGCATTTAAGGAGGTCGTCCTCCAGGAGTTAAACAAGACAGATGTGAAAATTTGTCATGAACTTGTACTCTCAGTGCCAAGAAGGTTCAGAGCAGTACTTAAAGTTCTGGAGGACATACTAAGTACTAAAATATTTTACATTTGCCGAATTAAATCTGGGGTGTACTCATTTCTGCAATCCTTCATTTAAACTAAATTGGCTAATTTACTTATTTTACAGAAAATATTGGCACATTTATTTTAGTTTTTTGCCATCTTTCCATGAATTATATAAGTGATCATTAAGAAAATACATCTTCTATATTTATTCAGAGGGGGTGTACTCATTTATGCTGTACACTGTAAATACACACACAACACATGTTGTTTATAAATCAAAATTTTTAAAAATAATGTTGATTATATTAAATACATACTGCAAATATATACTGTATGTGCGTGTATTTATAATAAATATACACAGTATACACAAATATGTAAACACAAACTTTTATTTTGGATTCGATTAATCGCGATTAATCATTTGACAGCACTACTTGTTAAAACTAGGGCTGCCCCCAAATGGACCCTTTTCACAAGCCTGTGATGACGTGTTTCAGTGGTCATCATCATCATAAATCCTTTAATTTTTTTTTATATTTTGAATTTAAAAAATATGTACATTTATAACATTATACTTTGTATTAGATCACCTTTTTATCAAGTTACAAAAAAAAAAACTAGTTATCGCTATGCGAGGGTGTTTCTAATGCCGCATCTATGGGAGAGAGGGTAAATTTGACATTGTTCTCTCTTCTGACTGCCCATGTCAGTCTCTCTCAATTTTTTTCTTTTGATTGAAAGTCGTGAAAACACTATTGCGTTGTTTTTCTTGTGCTGTCTGAGCAAATAGGAATGCAAAAAATATATTTGTGGTACTCTCCCATTCACTGCTTTCGGATTTTACCCAACTATGACGACTTCCGCTACGAGAAACCCGTAAATGTGAGAAATGTCCATAGTCGATTAACTGTTAGTCGACGAAAAGAGGCTTAGTCTACCAAAATTGTATTAGTCGCAGAAAAAAATCAAGAGGAAGTGGCTGGTTCATGTGGTAATATAGTAGGCTACATCGGCCAGGACATCCAAATGCGTACCCATCATTCATCGACCTCAAATATGGCTTGTCATCTTAAAGATTTATGTAGTAGCAACTTTACATGGCAGCCAAATGTAATGTTAACCTAGAAAAAAATAGCGCTACTGAAGAGCCTGTGAAGAGTGTGGAAGCAGAACAGTAGCATGCTCACTTCATGATGGAGGCGCCGGTGGGGTCACTTGCTCTAAAAATAGTCTGTCATTTTTCGTCATACAGAATCTGAAAAGACTAAATTTATTTGTGTGCACTCATAATAACAACAAAACGTTGCGCGTTTGTAAAATAAAGAAAACAGTAATGCACTTTCTGCCGTCTGGGTCTCTGTGAACTTGAGCGCAAAACTGTGTATACTTGCCTTACTGACATGAAAAATATATCTGTAGGGAGTGAAATGTCTACTTTCAAATAAACCAATTTAAATAGAAAACAAAAGCCGCTTTTCCACTATCGGGCCGAACCGTTCTCTTTGCTTAACCGTTCCATTCCGTGCCGATCCGGGCCAGTCAGCACGGATATGGTTTCATTTTCCACTGTGGTGCTGATAAACCGGAACTCTTTGGAATGTAAACACAAATGCGTCAGTCCTTAGTAACGCAATTGTAATATAAACAGCGATGTGGACGATAAGCAGATAATTCTGTTTTGGGGACTAACGTTACTTAGTTAAATAACAGAAAAAAGGACACAACTCTTGGCGCAAAAAATAAAATAAACAGAAGACAGGTATAACCTTACCAACAAATGCTGAGGGGATATGCATGCTAACGGAGACGGACACAGAAGGTAAAACCTTTCTAAAAACTACCACATTTATTGACAGTATTAATGCATGAACTATGAACGCAGTGTAGCAGCTGTTTACTTTGCTGTTTGATCAAACAGCAAGCACACACGTTCTATCAGCACGGTTAGGCACGGTTGTCTAACCGTGCCGAGAATTTCGGGCCGAGAACGGTTTGTAATCGTGCTGTGCTGTACCAGGCTCAGGTGGTACCCCGCCAGTACTGGTAGGTTTAGGGTTAGGTGTGGGGGAGGGGTTAGGATTAGGGGTGGGGTTAGGATTAGGCAGTCAGGTAGCGATTTGAACGAGAGGCGGTAATAATTTGGCGGGGGTCGAAAATGGGCACAACACCGGAACCGTACCTGATCGTTCTAAGAACCGTTCGGCCCGATGGTGGAAAAGCGGCTAAATATTCTCAGATTATGTAATCCGTATGAAACACGCATACAGGCGCATCACTACTGTGGAGATGACGAGTCCGTATCGCCGACTTCGTCTCTTAAGGTGAAAACAAAGAAAACACTAGTTAATCAAGAAATTATTAAAACGTTAATGCAGCATCCGTACTGTTTTCCCCTAAGACATTTATCATTTTTATATCTGCCAGTGCATTGTGGCAAGCTTTTTTTGCGTGCACTTGAGCGTTTATTAGGCTATGTAAGCAATTAATGGTTAATTATATGTTTATTAATTCAAATGAGCTATGGAACATACAGGAAACAAAGAAAAATCATGGTAAATATAAGTTGAGGAAAGAATATTTTTAGTTTGTGTCCGTCATTTCCAATCAAGTGACGGTTTTGTCAAATTAATAAAATAAATAAAATAAAAATGAATAAATAAATAAACTGTAAACATTACTTATGTATTTAGGATACATAAATGCTAGGTAAGTGCCCTTAAGGATACTTCATGTTTAATATATAATTTCATCACAATTTGCACAACGCATACATTGTTTCATACATACACAAAACATACATTGTTACACAATTTGTTTCATGACTGTCAAAAATATGATTTCTAATTTGATGTCCACTGTCAGACATTGTTAGTTTGCAAATCACATAAACTAGTGAAAGTGTGCTTAACGAGAGTTTCTAAAAGTCCTTAGGGCTGAAACACCTTTTGCAATAGTCAGCAACACAGAATACACTTTGTACTCAGTTGACAGTATGACTTAGCTAAGTGTCACGGTGTGGGTTGATCTTTTAACAAAAGTAATTATAGTTTTTGTCAGATGACCATTTCAAACATTTAAACATTTCATGCATCATTTCACACAGATCATTCACATAGGCCTACATGGTAATCCATTTGTTTAACCCAAGCAACAGTCTAGTTCAGAAGTCTAGTTCAAAGTTTTGTAATTATAAACTCTTAAATTGGTTAGAATGGTTAAATTGTGGTTTAAAAGGTTGAAGATTAATAACACTGTGAGGGGAAAATGCACATATGTGACCCAGGACCACAAAACCAGTCATAAGGGTCAATTTCTTGAGATTAACATAATAATAAATTACATGATGAATAAGCTTTCCAGCTTTATGGTTTGTTAGAATTGGACAATATTTGGCCGAGATACAACTATTTGTATCTCGAATCTGAGGGTTGAGAAAACTGCCTTTAAAGTTGTCCAAATGAAGTTCTTAGCAATGCATATTACTAATCAGACATTAGGTTGTGATGTATTTACTGTAGGAAATTTACAAAACATCTTCATGGAACATGATCTTAATATCCTGATTGCCATAAAAGAAAAATCGATCATTTTGACCCATACAATGCATTTTTGGTTCTTGCTACAAATGTACTCGTGCAACCTAAGACTGGTTTTGTGGTCCAGGGTCACATATGCATTTGGAAAAGCGTAAGCCTGAACAGCAGGGGTCGCTATCTGACAGACAGACATGCAGGTCACGCGACTTAGTACAGTAGGTGTGTTCTTAGATTGACTGTTTGATACTACAGGTCAACCAAGGGCTAAGAAAAATCACCTCACACTAGGCCTATCCTATGGAGACCGAGCAGGTGCAGTGATCTGCTCCACCTAGATCAGCACCTAATAGCAGTCAATGAACCTTTGCTTTTTAAATTATTATTTTTAAAAAACGGCATTTTTTTAACCCTTAAAAACTCAGCTGTTAAGATAAAACGTGAATATTTAGTTAGAAAAGGCGATTTATGTTAAAATAATAAAGTATATGCTATTCATCAAACCGTGTGCTTTTTTTAAGATAGACAATAAATAAACTAAATATATAGCTCTATAAAGTTATTGTTAAAATCAAGAAAGGTTCATCTTGGTTCATATTCAGGAGGGTTTAACAGTAAGTAGAGTGGGGCGGTAAAAGGGGGGCGTATAACGCAACAGCTCAGCGAGCGCTTTCTATTGGTCAACGTGAGTGTGGGCGGAGCCATCCAATGACTGGGGCTTTCCGTAAATTTTCATAACTACACAGACAGCATTTCCTTCAGAAGTGCATCGTCTAGCAAAGACAATCTGCCGTATTTATTTTAAGCCTTATTTTATTTCGCTGTGAAGGATTACAAACAAAGAAACCACATTAGGAGTTACGACAAAAAAAGAGAGATTTTCTCTCAGCATGATGGAGATCGAACTGCCTAAAATGCATCCAAGCCAACAGGTAAGTACTATTTAATAACACTTAACTCAGTCACTAATGCTATAATAATGTTAAGTATTTAATAATATTTAAATGACACTGTAATGTCAGTTTTTCTAATTGTACTATGATGTTACATCATTTTGCCCTTTGAACCAGTGGCGTGGGACATATGTTATATTCAGATGTTACATTTATTGCTCATGTCACATATGTGTTAACAGATCACTGCCTTACACACATACTCACTTCCATGCGACTTTTTAATAGCCTTTCGTATCACTGATTTTATTTCAACATGATTAGTTTCAAGATATTTATCTTGAATATTGTATTATACGTAATGACGTGGTTGTAGCGGTGAAATTGTTGAAACGTCGACTTTTCTTAATATATATTTCATGTTAAAGGAGGCGTTTCCTCTATTCTGTTTTCTCTCGACTCTCCTTTCCACACAAAATTCTGCATCGTCATTGAACTTGGGCCGTCCTAAGAACGAAAGGAAGGAAGAAATAACAAAAAAAGGTGACTATAAATGATCACGGTGTTTAATGGCTGGTAACGCGATGCGAAGGTGTCCCACGGTTCAGCTTCTGTCATGAGATGTGTCGTTGCGCGTTGATGTTTTTGCGTGCGATCCCGCAGCAGAAGCGTCTGTGCGTTCGCTCTCTGCGCATGCGCGCTGACCGGCGCCTTGCACAATAGCAGGCGGCTCCAATCTGGAATGTGGCTGTTTACTTTAGCCGTGTATCCTGACGTAAAGAAGCAGTCCTCAGCTTTAAGTGATTAGCCTCTATCACAACTAATGTAATTCTGTATATCTAACTGAAATAAGGAGCTAGGGTTCAAGTAAAACACATAAAAATTTTATTATTAACTCACTGACAAACATTACATAATACTGATCAGTAGTGCATTTTAGTTTTAGAAGTAAATGCATGAAAATGTATGTATGGATCAAGGTTTTATGGCATCAACAATTTCAGTGGGGCACTGAAACGTGAAATTCTTACAAAAAAAAGTGGCATTTTAATCACAAAAGGTCAAACTAAATTTTAAATGAGCTTTATGTCTTTATGTCTCTTGCACTTTTTGTATTGAAAGTACAAAACAAAACATCTAAATAAAAATACTAATGATATTAATATTATATTATTAATAATAAACACCAGAATGGGTAATAACAAGCCTAAATTAAGCTGTCACCTAGTAGGGCCTTGTTGTTTATAAACTTTTGTCTTATAAATTACATTAAAGTATATATGTGTATATATTTATATATATATATATATATATATATATATATATTTTTTTATATATTTTGCACACATTCTATTTTATAGGTCATGTCAGAATTATGACATTGTGTGAAGGTTATGAGGTCGAACAGGTCAAAATCTCCATTTTTTAAGGGATGATACAGATATTTGTCATATTTAGGACTCGCAGCTTTCATGCTAGGTTAATTTTATGTTAGATGAGCGTTTATAAAACACCAAATTCGTTATTGCGCTGCATACTTTAGGCTGCTTAATGATCTGTTTAGCAGTATATAATGTATTTGAGTATGTCAGTGTTATTAATAAAAATAATTAAGTGCTCCTAAAACTTTAATGTGTGTGCTGACGCAAAGTACGTTTAAACATGTTAAAGGGAACTATATTTAAATAATTTTTAATAGAAACAAATGTTTAGATGCTTGTAATAATATTCACTTCCTGTTTGTTTTGTTTTTATTGTAATATCACACATTCAGTATTTTTATATACACAGTATAAGCCTATAAACGTTATTTAGTTTATTATGTAAATCAGGGCCTCAAAGACATGTTTGGGCCTCTCTCACCTTAGGGCCCGGATCAAAATTCCCAATTATCCTCCTTTGATGACGACCCTGTTTTAAAATAAACTAATATCATCTGAGCAAAAAAACAGCAAGACGTTTATTATTAGTTTAGCCGTTGTTAGTATTAGTTTTTAGGCTTTTCAGACTGTTCACCTACTTTGAAAAACAAGAGTGGAATAATAATATGAGGGTTCGGTAAACCGGTTTTCACACTGATTACGTGCAGTATCACCTGCCTGAACTGTGCAGTGAAAAAAAATTAGAGAACAAGGAGTTCTCTTGTTCCTCCAATGGTATATTCCACATTCCCGTAGTCTGTAGAGGAACAGGAAGTGAGACAGGCGTGAAAAATAATCTCTTCTTTATCAGGAAACTTTGCAGTTTTAATATCCAGCCTTGGTTTCTCGTTACCATTAACCTGGTTAATGATAACAACACTTTGAGCAGCATTAATTATGTAGTTAGGGGTGTCTTGGATATACTTTTCACTTCTAAACACAATCATCCATAGGCTCATGGATGCACGAACATACGTGCAATACTCAGTACGATGAGCCTCACTAGTCACTGATATTTTCACTGCGCAGATGGTTAATACATAATTAGAGATATGACCAAACTTACATCGTCAGCAGGCAGAGCACATCACATGAGCACATGCCTGCTACATTAGATCAAAAACACTCACTGCCATCACAAAAATCTCAACATTCCTTTTGCTTTAAAAAAGTAGTTGACCAACAAATGGTGATTATTTTTTTTCTTATTTAGTCATCTTTATATCATTCAGACCAATATTGTTTTCTTTTTCAGTGAAACACTAAAACTCAGTGTTAACTTAGTATCACAGATATCCTATTAGAGTTTTTGTTTATATTTTGAAATAGATTGCATTTTAATATTTTCCTTTTTCATTTTAATTGAAGTTAAAGTGTTTGTCATTTTGTTGTGTTTTTTCGTTTTTATAAGTTTTTATTTTTTATTTTTTAAATGTATGTATAGTTTTAGCTTGTATTTTTTGTTTTAGTTAATTTAGTATTTTTTTTATTTTTAAAATTTTATTTTATTTTATTTTATTATTTTTATTTATATATATAGACACACATGTGAGTGTGTTTTCAGTTTTTATAAGTTTTGCTCTTTTTTAAAAATGTTTTAGTTTTTCTTTATTTTACTTAATTTAGTACCTAAGGAAAGTGTAACTTTTTTATTTTATTTATAAAAATATATATATATATATATATATATTGTCACGGGGGCGGAGCAAAGCGACAGACACAGTGGGCGTGACGTCAGGCCTCGGAGAGGCTTTTATTAAACAATAAAACAAAGTGTCCAAAAAAGGGGGAAAAAGTGTCCAAAACAAAAGGGGGATCTGGTGTCCTCGAAGTGACGGGGTTCCGTGAAGGAGGGGTAGTGTTCCAAAAGGGAAGGGTCCAGGTAAGGGGCGGAGTCCGGCGGCCGCACGCGCTCCCCACTCAGGTCCGGGGTGCGAGGGGCGGCGGCTTCTCTAGCGGCATCGTGCTCCTCCACCTACGTGGCGCTTCTGGGGGATATCACGGCCCGGCATCTTGGCCCGTCAGCCGTTACGGGTGCGGTCCTCATCCGAACCCGCGGGGTCCGGCAACTCGTCCTGCGGCGCTGGTTCCCTCTTCACCCCTTCCTGGACCCACGAGGACACCAGCGTGCATGCACGGGAAAGAGACCGGTCTCCTGAGGAGAGGCGCGCTCGGCATTTTAACAGCGGCGGTGATGAGGCTTCATTCACATCAGGTGTGCCTCATCACACGCCGCCAGACCTGGATGTTTCGGCGCCCCTCCTCCTCCCACACGCCCACTCCCGTCGGGAGCCTGGTGAAGGGCGGCGATTACCGACGGGGTGCAGCTGACAATAAGGGGGAGGCAGTCGACTCGTCACATTCCCCCCCCAAGCGACATCCCCGTCATTCGGTCGCCGCCCACGCAGGAGTGCTACCTTCCTCAACCAGGCTCCAGCGGTCGGAGTGGGCGGGGATTCCTCTCCGGGCGACTCCCTCTCGCAACGCCACCGGACCGGGGACAGAGAAACCGGAATTTAGTCGACAGCCTCAACCAACCGCAGGGTAAGTGATATTAAATGAAACAAGTCACTTACCCCTTTAGCGGCTGGGAGGCCGTCACCGTTCTCTCCGTCCTCCGGGTCCGAATCTCCATTGACTTCTTTTGCGAGCGAGAGGGGATGACGTCACCAGGTGATTCCCACTGCGCTGCCTAAGCTCCGCCCATGCCCGCATTCTCCACCACTTGTCACGGGGCGGAGCAAAGCGACAGACACAGTGGGCGTGACGTCAGGCCTCGGAGAGGCTTTTATTAAACAATAAAACAAAGTGTCCAAAAAAGGGGGAAAAAGTGTCCAAAACAAAAGGGGGATCTGGTGTCCTCGAAGTGACGGGGTTCCGTGAAGGAGGGGTAGTGTTCCAAAAGGGAAGGGTCCAGGTAAGGGGCGGAGTCCGGCGGCCGCACGCGCTCCCCACTCAGGTCCGGGGTGCGAGGGGCGGCGGCTTCTCTAGCGGCATCGTGCTCCTCCACCTACGTGGCGCTTCTGGGGGATATCACGGCCCGGCATCTTGGCCCGTCAGCCGTTACGGGTGCGGTCCTCATCCGAACCCGCGGGGTCCGGCAACTCGTCCTGCGGCGCTGGTTCCCTCTTCACCCCTTCCTGGACCCACGAGGACACCAGCGTGCATGCACGGGGAAGAGACCGGTCTCCTGAGGAGAGGCGCGCTCGGCATTTTAACAGCGGCGGTGATGAGGCTTCATTCACATCAGGTGTGCCTCATCACACGCCGCCAGACCTGGATGTTTCGGCGCCCCTCCTCCTCCCACACGCCCACTCCCGTCGGGAGCCTGGTGAAGGGCGGCGATTACCGACGGGGTGCAGCTGACAATAAGGGGGGGAGGCAGTCGACTCGTCACAATATATATATATATATATATATAATTTTATTATAGTTTGCTCATGTTTGCTCTGTTTGGCATATATATATATATATATATATATATATATATATATTTTTTTTTATATCAAATGTGTATATATTGGTAGTAAAAGTCACCATCCACTTTTTTTGCATGAACAGCAAAAGCTCAGACAGTTGGCAAACACTTTGTCTGGTGTTTCATCGAAGAAAGAATAACATAAACAATAAACAACAATAAATAAAATATTATTAATTTATAATAACAATAATACCCAAATATTTTCAGTTTTGGACAATCTGTATCTTTAAAGATCTGTTTTTAACCACATATGCTTTTGTAACGCATTTATAAACAACAGAATATCTTTTGACAGCAAGAGGCTCTTTAAGGAAACATTTCCACAACCAAAACATCCAAGCTAAACAAACGGAAACAGACATTCATCATTCATTCTCCTCTGAGGAGGAAGAGAGCGCTTCTGTTCACGCTAGAGGAGATGGTCCGGTCAGTCTTCTCGTGAGAGAGGCCCATTTAGCAGTTGTTTAGATGTTTCATCATCTCTGTGGCTCCGCCCCCGTCTGTTATCTGGAGCTGGAAAGGATGTGTGTGACTCAAAGCGAGACGGGCATGTCGCTCCATGTTGCTGTCTGGAGGCCTCTGTGACGCCAGGATCTCACACACGCAATTATTCTCTAGCCTTATTGTTATATTTAACATAAATGTGTAATTTATGTGTTTATAAAAATTAACTTGACTAAGAATTTATGCACTGCCAAAATTACTACTATTAATACATTGAAAAAGAAGCAGTCCTTTAGTCCAAAACAAACATTTTTGCTGCCATATTTAGTTAAAGTGTAGCAAATACTGAACGCCGCTGTGATGTCAGTGCTGATGAGTGATTCAGAATTGCAAAACAGAATCGCTTCCTTTTAAAACTGTGCAGTTCCTCTGTTGTCAGTACACACTTCTTCTCTGTTTAGTCCCCTGGGCCTTGTGATCTAAAACTATAGGAAGCTCATTTTCTACAAATCTCGAGTCACATGCTTGACATGTTTTTTTTTGACCTCATAAACAGATAAATGCAGACAGTTCGTGCAAAGCTTTCACTGTGTAAATAGAGGAGGTTAAAGACATAGTAAAGCATATCTCAAACACTGTTGATGTAGTGAAGACTTTAGTTCCCACCACTATCAATCAAGAAAAGACAGAGGCCAAGGTTTCATAAATTTTTTTGTCACTCGAATTCTTGGGAAGAATTTTAATAACCAGCATTGATAAATGTCTCATGTCCCATTGGTGGTTTGTAACATTAGAACTGGGACTTGTGAACCATTTTGCATCATTGCATGTGCTGCAGAGAATGATATTTATAGAGCTGGGTGGCTGATTACCATTTTTAAAGGAAACACTGGATGCAAAATTCACTCTTACATGGTGTTTGCATATAAATGCGTCTTAGTAGTGTGTGAACACAACCACCCTACAATGATAAAAATCTATTTACTCCTTTTTTTTAATCCCCAAAAAACCTAAACAGTCTCAATTATCAAGCCGTTTTGATTTTATGAGCAGTACGATGTCATACTGTTCAGGCTCCGCCCACAACCACTAATGGACTGTCTTGTATTAGCATATTTCCGCCCTCAGCCAGTTGTACGCTGTCGCAAATTTTCTCTGCGCTCGAGCAGCTGTAGCGACAACAATGTCTCGTAAGCATAGTTGAAAAGTCAACATAGGAGACTTCATTTTCTTCTGATATGAGAAGCACTATGAACACAGTGGATTAATTTTGGTTTTGGCCAAAATTAAGGGCCAAAAGGGAGCATGGGGCACAGCCTAACACTTAATGACTTTCTCAGTTTGTGTAAATCCATGTGGGGTTCAGAGTATAATTTTTTAATCCACATTAATTTCACACTTGTCTAGTAGAAATATGTTGCTGTAAATTATTAACTTTTTAAAAAATAAAATAATAGTGTGTTTATGGAATTAAAAATGATCTGTTTTGGAGAACACATTGCAACCTGATCACACAACACACAGCTATACAGTATAATTCAAAACAGTGTGCGCAAATGAAGAAACACATTCAGACATTCAGAAAAACACAGAGAGACACTCCCCTCCCTCCACACACAAAACACCAGACACATAAACGAGCCAACATGCTTTACATTTCTTGAAATAATAATTTCTGAACATTAAA
The DNA here is from genome assembly GCF_022985175.1 of Labeo rohita. Lineage (NCBI taxonomy): Eukaryota > Metazoa > Chordata > Actinopteri > Cypriniformes > Cyprinidae > Labeo > Labeo rohita. The sequence goes on along the minus strand of NC_066877.1, from coordinate 3,554,613 downwards.
GGTGTCATCGGATGCTCATTTTCCACAAGTTGATATGATCCTTTAGGGTCTTAATGAAAAGTCTATAATATACTTTGGTTAAAAATTCTCAATGGTTGTGTAAAACACCACCCTTTTTACCTTGTCAATATCAGCTCTGCAACAATCATCCTGTTCTGGTCGAGGTTGCTTTAAATGCAAATGAGCTCTGCTTGCCCCGCCCCTCTCTTCTCTCTGTGGAGTGACGAGCCTGTTTATTTTAGCCGTGTTTAGCCACTAAACTTGCCAACTGGCACATTATTAGGAAAGGCGATCGCAAAGATTCATAAAAAAACCCTTATACTCACTTCTGTAAGTGAAGCTGGATCACGAATGATTCGCGTGAACATAGACGGATATATGTAGATCGGGAGGCGCATTCCCTTCACAAACAAACGTAATCCACTGCATCTTCAGCGGCTCAGATGTCGTGAGTAAATGACGACCACTATGTTCATTATTACATCCAGCAACACAACACCTCAATCGATCAATCGGAGATATTCTTGTCTAACTTACATCCCTGCTCCGGCATCAAAACATGGAGGTCGGACTGTTACAGGTGATCTTAGGTAAGACGCTCATGTCAATCAACTATCGTGGGAGCGGCCTCTGTGGGTGTGATGCAACACTGACAGGCATCTGAGAACGGCTCAATTTGAAAAAGCAAATATTATTTTTACAGATTAATTAAAAACCACTACATGGATTTTTATCATTATAGGGTAGATTTGTACATACACTGCCAACACACATTAATGTTCAAACAACAAGAAAAAGTGAACTTAGCATTCGATGCGGTCTTTATTCACCTGTTTCTCATTAAAACTCGTAAAAGTAAATAGTGTAAATCACATGGTTGTAATGCAGTGTTACAACGTTCCCCATCTGCGTGACTGGAATTTAAAACTGGTTCGTGTGTTCTGCTAGTCAGTGAAGCATTAATAAACAATCTAAACTGATAAATAACAGATTTGTCTAATTTTAAATAAATACTAAAAACTGAGATGAAAAATTTACTTAAGTCAGAAATGTACTTTTACTATGGTTAAATACATATTAAGCGATATCTTAAAAAGATTTTAAAATTTTGGCACACTTTTTTCTCTACATAGTGTTGATATGGCAACTAGCAAATACCGTAAATTTGGTTCTGCTGGCATGTGTGGAAATATTTAAACCACGTGTGTAACAACTAACCTCGAGTTCGTTTGTGCCCCGCGCTCCCCTACACAAAAAACAGAAGAGAGGGGTGGAGTGAGCAATAGCTCATTATCATTTAAAGAAACATGCACTGAAATGGGTTGCTGTGAACAGAGCTGTTTTTGGTGAGGTAAAAAGGAATGAGGAATTTTAACTTAAGTATGTTAAAAACATTTCATGAAGACTAAAGGATCAAACCAACTTGAGGAAAATAGGCATCTGATGTCCTCTTTAAGATACAGTTCATTTGCTCGTCCTCATTTCGTTCCAAACCAAAGACGCCCCCCTAATATAATGGTAGGGGAAACACTGTCATATAAAGCAATTGTGTTTCTTTAGTGTCTTTACTTTTATTGTGTGCTAGTTTTGGATGCATCGACTTTTAATGGATAAATAAATGTCAATATTAAAAAACTATTTTTATTTGTATACTGAAGATAAACAAAAGTCTTATGGGTTTGTAATGACATGTGGGTGAGTAAATATCAACTTTTAACTGACTCTGTTAATATACCTGTCTAAAGATTTCAGAGCTGTTACAGCTGATGGCAAGAACTGAAAATGGCCATATGTCAGGCTATTAATCTGTCCGGACTCATATATCATAGATGACGTATATATGAGTATACTGATGAAACGCTGCTTGTAAATCCTTGTTTGTTGTTTTTCTGGTTTTGTTGGCACATTCAAGTTTCTCTATCTGTTTCAAAACACTTGAGATGCTGAAATGCACTGACCTCTAGATAATTTCAGTAATAACACATTAGACTTTTTTTTACATGCCTGGAAATTTCAGTATTGCATCAGAACCGGTGGACTCATCACTGAACTAGTTCTGCGCTGTTAGTCATTAACTGACAAATTACCCTTCTTAACCAATTACAATAATATCTTTTAATAATAGCAATCGAACAGTACTCCTGGAAAAGTACTCCTTTTCGTTAAAGTACATGATTTTTAATGTCCTTGTTATCAATAAAGCATGTGTATTTTTTCTAGCTAGCACTAATCAATAAGGAAGATTAGTGCATGTATGTTTTCATCTTTCAACTATAAAAACATTAAGGCCTGGTTTCACAGACAGGGTTTAGACTAAGCCAGGATTAGGCCATAGTTCAATAAGGACACTTAAGTAATTTTCATTAACATGCCTTAGAAAAAACATTACTGGGGTGCATCTTGAAACAAAACAAAGGCACTGATATTTTTAAAGATCAGTCTGTGCAAGTTTCTTTCAGTTGAAACAGCTGTCTGTGAAACCGGGGGTAAATGTCAATATGATAAAATGTCAGCTTAAGTTTCTTCCATTCCAAACAATGTGAAATAATATATTTTGAAATGTTGTGGAGCAAAAAGTATGATAGTTTGCTTTGGAATGAAAGTGAAAATGAAAATAAATAGTAAAGAAAAAAACTGTACTTAAGCACAGTTAAAAAAGGCAACAAATACTTTGTTACTGTCCACTACTTCACATAATAGAAACCTTAAATAAAAAGGCCAGCCTTATGCATTTTGTTGGACATGTACACATCTAAATGTGCTTCTTATTTTTCCTGTTGGTCTACCAAGGTCACGTAAACATGCGAGCGACAAGGACACCAACTACATTTTTGGTTCTCTGTCCTTGTATTTGACAAACACCCTGATCTCTGTAGTTAAAGCAACATGGCGGGTGGCGTTTCATTCGGGGCTGCTGATTGGTCAGAGCGGCTGTATACTCCTCCAGATCTCTGTAGGACTCTTCTCTAGAAAGTAGTGAAAACATGCTGTGTTTTACCACAAAATATAAAATTCCAGTTCATGGTATGCAGTTACAAAGAAGTCTGGTAACTATAAATAGTTTTACATAACAGAAATGGTATTTGGTGTCGTATATAACATGACCACAGATGTCTTTCTTTAATCAACAAAAGTTTAGAAAAAGTTTACATTTTATGCGCTCTAACTGGTCACTGTTAAATGGTCCTGCAAGGTGATACATTCATGCTTCAAAGAATAAATGTCAAATAATAGCATCTCTAAAGAAAAAAAAAAGATATTTTATTTTTGTTAAAAATTATTTAAAAATTAGTGAAATTAATAAATTAAATTTTAAACGAATACCATTAATAACACTTAAAAATGTAATTAATAAAATAAAATAAAATAAAATTAAATTAAATTAAATTAAATTAAATTAACTTAATGCATCCAGAGCACATATTACATTTATAGAAATAAAAACATCCAGTGGCAGACTTTCACTTTAATAAAAACTACAGAGGTTCTTTTGCCTTCAATGGTTAAATTTAATGGTCATGTCATGAGAAAAATTAGTTTTCAGAAGAATAAATGTCCATGCAGTCTGACAAAAAATATTAGTATCTCTTCTAAAACTATAGAGAAAACACATTTGAGATTACTGGAGTCTTTTTCTGAAACATCTGAGAAGCAAGAAACTTAAGCAAGATAAACAGTAAAATAAGTGCTGCTGGCATCTCATTTAAAATAAAAAAAGAAAATTAGAAATCCTAAAATTAATTTAAAACTATAACATTAATACAACTTTTTAAAAATTAAATAAAAATGTAATTTAAATGTTTTAATTTAATACTTAATTTAATTAAATTTAATTAATTTAAATGAAATGACATTAGGAGCACATATTACATTTACAGAAATAAAAACTTTTAGTGGCAAACTTTCACTTTAATAAAAACTTCAGAGAATCTTTTACCTTCACTGGTTAAATTTAAATGGTCCTGCTATTCAAAATAAGAAGAATATTAGAAATCATAAAATTAATTTAAAACTAGAACATTAATACATTTTTTAAAAATTTTAATAAAAAAATATAATTTATTAATTACTTAAAATTAATTTCTGTAAATTAAATATTATGTAGTCTGGATGCATTCATTTAATTTAATATTTAATTTAATTAAAAAATGTAATGTATAATTTAATAATTCAACTTAATTAATTTCACTTTTATATTAATATTTATTTATTAATTATTTTTATTATTTATTATTTATTATTATTACTGGAGTCTTTTTCTCAGGAGAAAACATCAGAGGAGCAAGAGACTTAAGCAACAGAAACTGTGCTGCTGGCATTTTATTTAACACTTCGAAGTCATAAAATTAATAAAATTAATAACAATAAGGAAACTTTTTTAAAATTAAATAAACAGCTAAAATGTAATAAAATTACATTGAATTAATGCATCTAGATTAAATAACTTTAAATGTACAGAAATTAATTTTGCAAACTTCAAAAACCTAGAGATCCTTTTGCCTTCACTAGTTCAATTAAAATGGTCCTGTAGTGTGACAAACGTATTTTTCAAAGAATAAATATTCCATGCAATCTTATCAAACAACACAGCATGCATAATAATGATAAAGTAACCAGAAAATGCTGTTAAAAATAGTTTTAGATATTAATCTCATCACACCACAGGACACGTCAACTTAACCAATACGGCCTGTGAGCGTTTCACTTGCAGCGCAAGTTGAAGGCCAGAAATGTGAAGTTTGCAGCATTCACTTTTTCCAGCCGCTGTGCTTTTTGAGTTGAACTGACCTTTAAATCTTCCACTAGCATTTATAGTAACACCAGCACTAGCGTGTGAATGTGGCGCGTGTGTCCGCGTGGGTGGGTGATTTGTGGTTCTCAGAGATGGAATGAAAAAGGAGAAGCGGCATGTATTATTCATTCCATTGACGATGGCATTGTGCGCGTGCTTATCTGAGGTGGGACGGGCTCGTAATCCCTCCTCGACAGGCAGGGTGTGGTCAGGAGGTGGCCAGCTCCCTCAAAGCCTGCTCTTACGTTCATCTCTGTTGTTTCTCTCTAGGATATGGATCTGATAGATATCCTGTGGAGGCAGGACGTGGATCTGGGAGCAGGGAGAGAAGTGTTCGATTTCAGCTACAGACAGAAGGAGGTGGAGTTGCGGCGCCAGCGCGAGAAGGAAGAGGAGAAGCAGCAGCAGCGTCTGCGGGAGCAGGAGAAAGCGCTGCTCGCCCAACTCCAGCTGGACGAGGAGACCGGAGAGTTTGTGCCTCGGAGCGCCCCGCTGACGCAGGCCGGCAGCACCAACGCCGAAATCGCACAGGTACGCCGCCAAAGAGAGGTGTGCATGTACACATCGAGGCCAGGGCAACAGGAGAGCGGATTTGAGATCCGTCACACACACGCACACACACACACACACACACACACATACACATACAGTAGGTGCTCAGCAGGCCTCACCCTCCCCTCATATTACAGGGTGCAGCTGCTTAGTTGCTTGGTAACCGCCACTATGGCATAATTACTGGAACTCAGGTGGTAAGGCTTCTTCGTAAGCGCAGTTCTACGAAGTGGAAAGCAAATAAACTCGCAAACGATCCCTGTACGACATTGATAGGACACTAAAGACCTCGTTTCCCCTAAGGAGGTTGGGTAAAATTGTGTTTCACAGATGTACTACGTGATTTTAGTCTTGTACGAACTGAACGCTCTTGAGTTTTTCCTTAATTGTAGACTGCTTTTTTTTGGCTAACTCAACCTGGGAAATTTTATTACACAGAGATTGCGCTTTTATAGTTCAAGAGACTGTTTCTCCTAAATCCATTAAGAGAAATTTATATATGTAATAGTGTTGACATACCGTAAAGGTTTATAGCTCTAAAATGATGGCGTAGCCTAGATCATTTGATCCTAGATGAATGAGAATGATGAGAAATATTTGAGATCATCTTAAAAAATGTATGGTATTTGATAGCAGACTTTGGTTTGTTAGCAATTGCTGAAATCTCATCTCAAATTTTATAAAAACATTAACTTAATGTTATGAATATTCCATTAACAAATGTGACTCTGGACTACAAAACCAGTCATAAGTAGCATGGGTATATTTGTAGCAATAGCCAATAAAAAATGGGTCAATTAAAATGATCAATTTTTCATTTAGGCCAAAAATTGTTAGGATATTATGTAAAGATCATGTTTAATGACGATATTTTGTACATTTCCTACTGTAAATATAGCAAAACTTAATTTTTGGTTAGTAATATGCATTGCTAAGAACTTCATTTGGACAACTTTAATGTGATTTTCTCAGTATTTAGATTTTTTTGCACCCTCAGATTACAGATTTTCAAATAGTTGTATCTCGACCAAATATTATCCTAACAAGCCATACATCAATGGAAAGCTTATTTATTCAGCTTTCAGATGATGTATAAATCTAAATTTCGAAAAACTGACCCTCTATGACTGGTTTTGTGGTCCCACAAATATAGTTGAAACAACATTAATAAAACTATTATAAGCTATATACTAATTTAATTTAATTTTATTTTATTTAAATTTAACTTATGTACATCTTTGGAACTAAATAAAATAAAATGGTAACACTTTAAAATAAGGTTAATTATTTAACACTAGTTAACTTAAACTAAGAATGTACATCAATTTTACAGCATTTTTTAATCTTAATGTCAATTTCACCATTTACTAATGCGTTATTAAAATCACAAGTGTTTGTTAACATTAGTTAATGCACTTTGAACTAACATGAACAAACAATGAACAACTGTATTTTATTAACTAATGTTAAAGATTACTAGAGCAATAAATGTATTGTTTATTGTTTGTTCATGTTAGTTAATATATTAACTAATGCTAACAAATGACACCTTCTTGTAAAGTGTTACTAATAAAATAAAATAAACAAACAAATAGAGTTTACAGCTCTAAAATGATAGCATAGCAGACTTTGGTCTAAGCGTAGTTTCAGACCAGCTGAAATTTCATCTCAGATTTTATAAATAATTAATTTAATGTAAATATTCCATTAATACATATAGTTTAAGTAGCATTAATGAAACTATTCATTTAATTTAATATATAATTTAATTTTATATTTAATTTAATTTAATTTATGTTCCAACTTCAAAAAAAGATTCTTTTTTTTTTTCTTACATCATTTGATTCTTGAAGAATGAGAACAATGAGAAATGTTTGAGATCACATCAAAATCTGACTTTTTACAGACTTTGGCAAGTCTAAGCATAGTTTGAGACTCAATTCTATTAATACATAAAATGAGTTAACATAGCAATAATAAAACTATTAAAATATAGTTTAGTGTAATCCAGAGCACATTGGATTAAAATCCAAAGCGCATCCCCACAAACACTTTAGTAGTAACTACTGAAATCCCATTCAAATCAGTACATGAAATCTAGACATCCTTTGTTAAAAATTTTAACTGAAAGTTTGTTTTAAAAACTAACTCAAGTCAGTCCAGTCCTAGAATCTGCATTTACATGTATGTTTCCTGCTCTGTGTGTATATGCAATGGCTTTATTAGGTTGTATTTGACTGTGTACGTGCAGAATGGAGCTTTCGCAGAACAGGACGGTGATGCCATGTCATTTGATGAGTGCATGCAGCTCCTGGCTGAGACTTTTCCACTAGATGAGCCAGCTGAGGTAATTATGGGATATATGTCACGCGTGTAACACCTCACACCTCATGGTAACATTACACCTATACATGTCACTGCACTTCAGTCTAATTATCTCTCTATCTTTGTTTTCTCTCCAGTCAGCGCCGCCTTGCCTGGATGCCTCCGTTCCACCTTCCACAGATCTTATGATGCCTCCAGACATCCCAGCCTTTACCCAGAATCCTTTGATGCAAGGCTCTCTGGATCAAGCCTGGATGGAGTTGCTCTCACTTCCAGAGTTGCAGGTATAAACCCTAAACTAGACATTATTAAAGGGTTCAGCCAAAAATGAAAATTCTGTCATTAGTTACTCACCCTCGTGTTGTTCCAAACCCGTAAGACTTTCGTTCATCTTTAGAACACAAATTAACACAGAAGACGAATGAAGGTCTTACAGGGTTTGGAACGACATAAGGGTGAGTAATTAAAAGATTTTTTGGGGGGTGAACTAATCTTAGAATCAGTGCAGGGTCCAAAATGAACTTATTGACACGTCTAGACATGCAATTAATATTTCATGCAAAGTTTATTTACACACCCGAGCCAATTTATACTTGCAGATTAGATGCCGCCAGCTCTACAAAACACTTTAACACCTATACACACCTTAACATGGCATTAATACACTCAGAAATTAAAATCTGTCACTGTTTACTCATCCTCATGACATTCTGAACTCATAAAACCTTTTCTCATTTTTAAACAATAGGGATGCCCTCGACTAAAGATTTTGCTGTTTGACTAGTAGTTGTTCGTTTTAACCGTTAGTCAACTATTAGTCACACATTTATTAATAAACCTTATAATTCATAATAATGAGCCTTTAATTGCCTACATAGCATAATAAGTGCTCAAGCACACGCATAAGGCTTGCCACAGCATAGCGGGCAGATATAATAGTTATGAATGTGTCAGGGAAAAACAGCAAGAAGGCTGCATGAACATTTTAATAATTTGATAATAAATTTGTGTTTTCTTTGTTTTCGGCTTCGGCTAACTCGTCATCTCCGCAGTAGTGATGCGCATGTATGCATGTTTCATATGGATTACATAATCTGAGAATATTTGTTTTCCATTTGAATTGGCTCATTTAAAAGTAGACATTTCACTCTCTATATTTTTCATGTCTGTAAGCCTGTTTAAACGGAGTTTCGAAGTTTCACGCTCAAGAGAGGACAGAAAGCGCATCCTGTTTGCTTGCATTATTTTACAAAAGCACAACGTTTCGTTGTTATTTTAAATGCACACGAATAAACAGAGTCTTTACAGATTCAAAAAATGTATTACTTTTATCTGTATGAGCAAAATGTTGTTTGCAGATGTTTATATGAACTTCCAGTGATAGGAAAGGAATCTCTCAGGTTTCATTAAAACATCCTCTTCCGTGTTTCAAACAAATCTCTAACAGGTTTGGAATGACGTGAGGGTGAGTAAATGATAACAGAACTTTCGATCTTAAAGTAAACTACTTCAAAATCGTTTTTAGAGAGAGGTCGTGAGGTGCTTATTTGTGTACTCTGATTTATACCACCTGTGGTTTAGAAAGTCGCAAACAACCCTGTTGCTGAGCAACAACCAAATAACCCCCTCTGAGCTCATGCTGCGGTTTGACTGGCGACTCTCGATGTATACTTCATTTGTTTTTGTTTGAATTTAACCACTTCTTTACCTCAGTATACATAGAAGCTGGTTCAAAACTAAACAAAAAAGGTTTAAAGTTAAGGTCCTGTTATGTGACTCGCGTCAACATTCCCCAGTGCATTGAACTCAAACTATACTACTGAGCAGGTCAAGCGTGGAAACACTCCAACAACCGTAACCTTGCCAGACAGTGTTGAGAGAGTCTAATATTGTAACCCGTTTGTCTTCACTTTGGATTCACAGGCTGTTCTTTTGTATTTTTAGCAGTGCCTCAACATGCAGATGCAGGAGTCGTTGGATATGAATGGATTTATGAAACCCTCCGCAGAAGCACAAGACCCAAACTACAGCCAATATCTGCCGGGGATGGACCCTCTCCCGTCTGTGCAGACAGAGGTGTGTCCTCCCGAATACATCAACACTTATGATGGATCCTTCAACACTATGGTGTCGCCCAACCTCAGCCAGATGAGTCTGAACGTCCCCGATGTGGGGGCCGAGTTCAGACCTGAAGAATTCAATGAGCTGTTTTATCCCGAGATGGAGGTTAAAGAGGACAGTGGCCCTGTTGCATCCGACGGAGAAAACATGGTCAGCCAACTGGCTGAGATCTCTAGCGATCCTCCTGTGAACCACATGGATCTGCACAGCTTCTCACCTGGAAGCTTCAGCTCAGGAAAACCAGAGCCTATGTCCGAATTCCCAGATTCAGATTCGGGCTTGTCGCTGGACGCCAGTCCTCACATGAGCTCTCCTGGAAAGTCCTTGAACGGAGACGGATCGTTCGGTTTCAGCGACTCCGACTCGGAAGAGATGGACGGCAGTCCGGGAGGCATGGAGTCAGATTACACCGAGATATTCCCGCTGGTTTACCTCAGCGATGGAGCGCAGGGATCTCTCTCGGAGAAACCCCCAGGAGAAGCACAGGAGATGAAAGCGAAGAACCCAAAGATAGAGCCGGCGGAGGCCAGCGGCCACTCCAAACCTCCATTTACCAAAGACAAGCAGAAGAAGCGCTCAGAGGCGCGGCTCTCCCGTGATGAACAGAGAGCAAAAGCCTTGCAGATCCCATTTACTGTGGACAAGATCATCAATCTGCCTGTGGATGACTTCAACGAGATGATGTCCAAACACCAGCTGAGCGAGGCCCAGCTCGCCCTCGTCAGAGACATCCGCCGGCGGGGCAAGAACAAGGTTGCTGCGCAGAACTGCCGCAAGAGAAAGCTGGAGAACATTGTGGGCCTGGAGTACGAGCTGGACTCGCTCAAAGAGGAGAAGGAGCGTCTGATGAAGGAGAAGAGCCAGCGCAGCACCAGTCTGAGAGAGATGAAGAAGCAGTTGAGTACCTTGTACCAGGAGGTCTTCGGCATGCTTCGAGACGAGCAGGGCAAGCCTTTCTCGCCCAACGAATACTCCCTTCAGCACACTGCGGATGGCACCGTTTTCCTCGTTCCTCGCCTTAAAAAGACTCTTGTGAAGAACAACTAGCTCTGTTCTTTCTCTTCTCTCTCCATCCACACTTGCTTCTGTTTTTTGGTACTGCTTTTCTCTTGCTAACACCGTGTCCTGACCAGGCATGACGCAATGAAGCGACAAAGGCTCTTCCCACGTCCCACTATGAAAACTACGTGTTACCATACATTAAACATCATCAAATATGTTTCTATTTGGCACAATTTAGTCGCATGACTCCTGAAACTTGTCATTTTGCGACTGGTCAAGACACGGTGTAGGTTTTGCGCAAAGGAAACAACTAAATAGGAGCGTATTTTGCTTATACATCCACTGTTGAAATGGCAGAACTATTATATACGTTTTGCGTATTCTACTTTCCTAATATTCCTAACCTCCGTTGGATTTTGTACTCCTTTATATTTTCTCTGAGATTCTTTTACCTATATGGTTTGTAAATACATTTATACTTTATTTGCTATTGAGATAGGAACAAATGTACTGTATATAAAAAATAGATCACGTTTTAGAATGCTAAAGATGGTTGTGATCATTTTAAGTCTGCACTTATGTCAGTTTTTATATCTTAATTTACTATTCTATTGCTATTTTACCTCTTGACTTTATGGCTTTATATAATAAATAAATATTTAAACCTGTGAAGTCTAATGGCGTCTTGAATGGGAGTTGCTTTGTGATGGTTCGTTGATGGAGTGGGAAAGAGGAAATTATATTAGCAAGAAGGAAGTAGCATTAAAATCAGTTACGAGAAACAGTCACTACATAAATAAAAGTATTATAATACATAATATCAAAAGTAGGACCTATATTTTAGAGACCGATGACACAAATACAGTTGAGGTCAAAAGTTTACATACACCTTGCAGAATTTGCAAAATGTTAATTATTTTAGCAAAATAAGAGGGATCATACAAAATGCATGTTTTTTTTTTTAGCACTAACCTGAATAAGATATTTCACATAAAAGACATTTACATAAAATAATAGTTGAATTTCTAAAAATGACCCTGTTAAAAAGTTAACAAACATACACTTCATTCTTAATACTGTTGTTACCTGAATGATCCACTTTTGTTTGTTTAGTGATAGTGGTTCTTGTTTTTCTTGAACAGTTATTCTGCCTGCTGTTGTTCAGAAAGATCTATCAAGTCCCACATATTCTTTTTCCGTGTATTTGAACCCTTTTCAACAATGACTGTATGATTTAGAGATCCATCTTTTCATACTGAGGACAACTGAGAGACTCATGCAACTATTACAGAAGGTTCAAACACTCACTGATGCTCCAGAAGGAAAAACGATGCATTAAGAGCTGGGGGATGAAAACTTTTGGAATTTGAAGATCAGGGTAAATTTAACTTATTTTGTCTTCTGGGAAACATCCAAGAATCATCTGTACCTTCTGAAGGGCAGCACTAAATGGAAAAAAATATATATATTTCCAAGAAAAATAAGAAAAATGTACACATCTTCATTCTGTTCAAAAGTTTTCACCCCCTGCTCTTAATACATTGTTGCATAGTTTAATGCAACTACGACTAAACAAAAAAACACACCTGTGGATCATTCAGGTAACAACACAGTATTAAGAATCAAGTGTATGTAAACTTTTGAACAATTATTTTCTCTCGTGGACTACCTCTCTTATGTGAAATATCTTGTTCAGTTCAGTACTAAAGAAAAAATAACATGCATTTTGTATGATCCCTCTTATTTTGATAAAATAATTAACATTTTACAGATTCTGCAAGGTGTATGTAAACTTTTGACCAAAACTGTATGTCTACGACAGCATTATACTGCACAAAATGTATTGTGACATATAAAATCACCAGTTAATTAAGAAACTGAGCAAAAATAATGAAGAAAAGCAAAGCTGAGAAGTGAAAAACAGTCATATTTTATCTAATGCAGAGACATTAATCCATTTTAAGCATAGCTTAAGAGTCCAAATGTGTTTTGAGGCCACTGTATGTTATACACATTGACATCATAATCATTGGTAGAAAGCTGTTCATTATTTGAGGTTTTCGGCTCAAACTGTTAGTTTTCTTGGAAGCAGATTTTCTGTTTTGGCTATCAACCAACACTGCAGAACACAACATTCTTAAAATCTACCCCAATTCATGAGATTTAAAAAATCATAAGCCTTGAAAGGCTTTTTTTTTTTGCAAGCCTGCTGTGCTAACAAGTTTCAACTGAATCTTCCTCAAGTGACCAGTCCCACTCTCCCAGTGTTATGCAACAAAGCTGAACTGTTTGGCTGCGGCCCATGTTAGACATGCCTTCATTAAAGCCCCGCTGGACAAAGTACACCAGTGGAGTTGTTTGCACTGCTAGCCACTTGCACCCACACACACCACCTTTGAACACACCAAACCCTTTCCTTTGCACACTACAATAGATCTCCATTATCAGCCAGTCACGCTACACCGACAGGGCCAACCTGTTCACAGACCTGCATTTACACGTCATAACGTAGGATCTTTTCACTACATAAAGATAAAAAAAAAACAGGTGAAAAATGTCTCATTGAATCCTTCTTTTGTTCTAATGACATTTCAATCTATTACAGCATTAAGCTGCCATGCATTCTCTCCTGTCAATAGACTCGTGTTACATAAATGAGCGACGTTACAGCAAATGGGGGTTGTACATCAAATGTTTAATTTCTTTAGTGCTAGCATGTGGCTTATCTAGGCCAGCAGTATCTTAAACATTTGCCAATGGTTGTGACCTTGATCCTGGGTCAAGGGAACAAAGTCCCCATGACAGGTTTTGTAGCAAGATAAGCATTGCGTGAGAAGAAAATGGCCTGCGCTGAGTGCGCTCACACAAAAACAACACAAACACAGTAAATTAAACATTCTCGGGGGTTCAAATGTTTTTTATTAAACAAAGTCAACATTTGGCAATGCAATCACACTTACTCATTCTGACATTATAAGTGATGTTTTATGACTATAAAATATTGCGTAAATATACATGGATTTATCCTGAAAGACAAAACATCCTCCCACAAAAAATATGTATACTGAAGACTATACAGAGTCAGCGTGTAATAATGATTAAAAGTTCATTAAAAGTCCTTGTCAAGTGATTAATATCCCCCTCAAAAACCTATTAGGCTATTTCAGGATGCACCGGTGCTGTGCAGACGATCATCAAAGTACCGCGAGAGCAATTGGAGTGCTCTCGCGGTACTTTGATGTCTTATGCTGATTGGTCTGCGCAGCACCGATGCATCTCGAACAAGCCTATTATCTGCAAGTGAGTGAAGACTCAGCAAATCTGTACTCATGTACACTAGCTGGGTTGATTACGTACAAATTGTAGTCCGTTACTGATTCAAAATTGTAGTTAGTAATGTAATCCATTGCATTACATATCTTAGGTAATGCATAATGCAATCTGATTACTTTTAGATTACTTTAGATCTTGCACTGTATAAAAAAAAAAATTACCAAAAAAGTTTTCAACTTTAAAAAAAAGTGTTCATGATGCTTTAAAATATTAAGTTTACTCAACTCAAATATCTATGTTTTCATGTAGTACATCTTAACATTTCATGTTGAATAAACTTAAAATTTTTAAGGCAGCATGAACACTTACTTTTTTATGTTGAAACAACTTTTTTTTTTTTTTTTTACAGTGTGTTTATCACATTGATTTTAATAGGATAATCGTGTACCATATTAATATAAAAATACAAATGAGTAAGAAAATATATGTATGGAATATATTTGTATGGAAGCCCATTTCCACCAATTGTGACTTTTTTTTATCTCACAATTCTGAGATAAAAAATGTTTTCTCAGAATTGTAAGATATAAACTCAGAATTTTGAGATAAAAAGTCACAATAACTTTTTTTTTTTATTCAGTGGCAGAAACAGGCTTCTATAGGTTTGAGTTTAATTAAAAGCTAATAATTGAAAAAAAAAAAAAATCATAAAAACATAAAATTATTTTAAATAATAATAAATCATCTTAAAATCAATCAAAATAAAACACTTACTTAAAAAAATTTTAATATTTTATTTGTTAACCTGCATGTCATGTGACCATAACTAATGTCAGAGAAACATAAACATGCAAATGTGATATTTAATTATTAAAATATTATCTGAAAATCTCAAGGGTACTTCCAATAAACAAATTAGGTGAAATCAGATGACAAAAAAATTGTGAATGGTGAAATACTGAAACACTTCTTAAACCTAAAATGATTTTTGTAAATCAGTGGTTTAGGGCTGCAATGATTCCCTGATTCTACTCAAATATTTGATAAAAATTTTTTTTTAAAAATCCTCGATTGCATTTGGGCTATGTCGAGTAACCGGCAAAATACCGGAAGTGGCACATTTGACATATTAAACCTTTTTAAAAATCATAATTAAGCATAAAGCATAATGCTAGAATTCACAAACACTATGATTCAGATAAATAAATATATATGTGATGCAGAATTAATATAGGTGGTTTATTTACATGCGTGTAGGTTACATATGTGCATCTCAGAGCGGCTCCATTCACAGTAAATGCTGCCACACAAACTGTTATCGTTTACATGTGTGGAGTGTCTTAAACTCCATCTTTGCATGTTGTTGTGAGTATGGGTTTATTATAATGTTCATCTGGGAATGCTACGTGCACTATTTCATCAGATTTGTAAGGTACATCATTTATAAACCTATGCAAACACAGGAGAATACATCAATATCTTTCTCAATATACTAACTGTTCATCGCGATTTTAAAATATAAGTTTAAACCCTCACTCTGAGTTTACATCTTTTGAAGTCCACATATTCAAGAAACTGCAGTGGCTGTAGCATTTCTGTCCTCAAGAAATGGCCAAATAATAAAGATTATGTGGACATTTGAATTAAATGTTGTTGAGTCCATCCACTTGACTAATGACTGGTCTCTGTGTAAATATTTACAAATCTGGAAGACTTTCTGCAGTGTACAAGCAGTAGGCTATTTTAGAAAGTAAAATTTAAAAGATTAAAAAGAGGAATTAGGGAGAATCAATAAATTATGCATTTATTATTGCGTTTGCGTAAATACCTTGTAATCATGTAATCCATAAAAAAGTAACTGTAGTCTCATTATGAGTATTTTAAAATGTAATATAATCTAATTACAAGTACTTAATTTTTGGAATCTGATGACATAATTCAGATTATTAACCAGCTCTGCTAGAGAATGAATCTCACTAAAACACGTCTGGGTCGTATTTCAACAATCTGCTGTGTGCTGCCAGCCAATCTAGGCATTTCTGAAAGTTCTTATTAAATGAATTCTTAAATCTAAGTTTGTATTACCATAATGCGCCCCTACTTCTAACATAGTTTTGTAATTCACATTATTCTCAATGATGAATCATTAAATGAGCAGTACTTCTGACACATTTACCTTTGTACACCAAAATTCAGTCATCTCAATAGGAATCTGCATGATTGGGAATTTCACTCGTTGGACGTGTTCCTCATGTGGATTGCACAACGGATTTGATTTTGTTAAACTGTTGACACGCAAATTCTGTGCGTTGATTAATATGAAGCTGCTTGAACTGGAATTGACCTCTGCGTAAGCGCTGCTTTATTCACTGCTACACTGTTGATAATTTTGTGCATTCTTATAATTAAAATTTCTCAGGCAAAAAGGGTTCAATATCTATTGTATTTAGCCTCGAGATGTATGAAGCACAGCTCACATAGATGTCACTTGACCAACCTGAATCCACTGCGAAATCTGCGTAGGGAAATCTTTCGCACCTGAAATCTTTCTCACCTGAAATTCCAGATCGAGTGAATTCCTATTGAAATGGCTGGATTTCGGCTGCTAAAATTAGCTGGAAAATGGTAAATGTGAAGAGAATTTGTTTTGGTAATGTAACCGTATCTCAAAAGTATTATTATAATTAAAAACATTACAAAATCCCTATTGCAATTAAAATCAGAATAAAGGCAGCACAATATAATATGTAAGTAATTGCATATTATTTACATTACAGTAATGACAATTAGACTTTTTTCATTATGTTATTGAGAACTGGGGAAAATATGCTTAATTATCATGAAAATTAAATAATAATAAGAATAATATATATATATATATATATATATATATATATACACTACTGTATATGTATTAAATATAATTAATGATTTATATTGTTTTTTCTATTGTATTTCTATTTATATAAATAGAAATACAATAAAATTAATTAATTCAATTAATCATATATTATAATAAATTTAATTTTAATTTTATTATATTTATAAAATCATATTTATTCATTACTTTTATATATTATAATTAATAAACTATACTTCTCTCTTTCTCTCTCTCTATATAAACACTTCGTATTGGTCCAGGCAGAGAATTTGCATCAACAGTTTAACAAAACAAAAAATAAATATATATATATAGATAGATAGATACATAATTACATAGGTTTAATCATATTTATTAATTTGTTGTAATTAATGCGCTATATTGTTCTATTTTATATATATAATCATTTATTAATCATAATTAATGAACTATATATATATAATAATTTTCAAGTCATATGTATTAATTATAGTTAATAAATTATATATATATATGTCATATTTATTCATTAATTATAATTAATAAATTAGATTTTTTGTATATATATATATATATATATATATATATAAACATATTTATTAACTAATTATAAGTAATGAATTAAATTTTTCTTATTAAAGTATATAAAATCATTTATTAATTATAATTAATGAATTGTGTGTGTGTGTGTATATATATATATATATATAAATCATTTTTAAGTCATATTTATTCATTAATTATAATTAATGAATTAGATTTTTGTATTTTATATATATATATAAACATATTTATTAACTAATTATAAGTAATGAATAAAATTTTTCTTATTAAAGTATATAAAATCATTTATTAATTATAATTAATGAATTGTGTGTGTGTGTGTGTATATATATATATATATATACATATATATAAATCATTTTAAATTCATATTTATTCACTAATTATAATTACTAAATCATATTTTTCTATTTTATATATATATATATAATATGGGCAATAATTGAATTGATTGTGGTATCTGATTCTCTGCAGGAGGATATCTTCAACAAATCCACATATATTTTGCACATATTAATCTTACCCATCCAGAACCATCGCTGAAAACGTGTCATAAAAGACTTTCAGCCACTTACTGTAGATCAGGCGCTGCTTTTCCCATCTGCAAATTAAGCAGAAGAGTTACACTCTTACCTGCTCCTATGACTCTCTCTTCCTCTTCTTCTGTCTGTCTGAAACCCTCATAGCATAGCACGGGTCTCACGCTAGCATTGGCTTTGCGCTAGCCTTCCTTCCTTCGCTCGCTCTCACGGGGTACAGCTAGTCTCACCGAAACAGATGCTAGCTTTCTGGAGACACACTGGCTGCGAGGCTGGGATCGACCTGCCAGTCTGAGAGCCGTAAAACTTCCTGTTGCCAGTTCGTCTGTCTAGGCCCGGAGGCCTTACTACTCTCATACACAACAACACGCGCGGCACTCGCGACTTCACACTCAATGACGCACTAAACTTCATTAGGCAAGTTACTACACAACTTTATTTCAGCTGTTTTTTTTAATTGTCAAAATAGTTCAACAATCTAGACTTCTCTCTTTACAGGTTTAACGTGTTTACATGCTCTCAGATCTGATAAAATCTACTCTGTAACTCAGCATAAACAACACATGTACTGCATACTCACAATATATAAAAATACACGTGACACTGACATCACTGTCTTCAATTCAGAAAATAATAAACATAAGTCTTTTTTTTCTCCAAATAACACACTTAAGGCCACAACATAGTGTATACTCACAATAAATGATATTTAGGACTATTCTGACTACGGTGCTTGATATCATACTATGTTTCACTCTCAAAAATGCTGACAAGGGGTTGAAAAGCACAAAGAAAAGTCAAGCGGGTGAAGGAATGTACATCCACTAGCACACACTAGTTGTAGAGGAGTGTCTGTCTACACTCTGTCTCGTCTAGCGTTAAAGGCTGCATGTTTCTGCTGCAGTAAGACCTATAACTGGCAGATCTTGGCCCCTCGCACTCTTTCTCAGTAATCTTTCCTCATCTCTCCTCATCACCATCTAACTCTGGATCTGTTGAACAGACACAGGGCAAAACATCACCAGTAATCCCGCGTTACACGTCTGTGCAGTCTGTGTGCTCTAGAGGCGGCTCTGAACTTACCACAGACAAACAAATCTGTTAATATCTCCTGGAGCCGTAGCCTCCGCCGCCGCCGCCCCCAGAGCCATATCCACCTAAATATAACAATGCACATGATCAGGCACACATGCAGTGGTTTCACTTTTGACGTGGCATGCAGTGTACTGGATTTTCTGTACCTCCGTAAGGTCCTGAGTTTCTTCCTCCAAAGTTATTTCCCTTCATGGGGCCGTAGTTGGACTGTTGTCCCCCGTAATTCCCAAAATCGTTGTAATTTCCGCCTCCTCCTCCACCACTTCCACCACCACCGCCACCACCAAAGTTACCTGAGAAGCAGGTTAAAAAATCTGTTTAAATTTAAATTGAAATTCTGTTAAAAATGTTCTGTTTATTATTGAATTGTTGTATTCTAGAAATATTCCATGTAAAATTTTAAAGAAGGTGCATTAAATTGATCAAAAGTGACGCTAAGATTGTAGAGGTTTCTATTTTAAATAAATGCTGTTCGTTCTTTTGAGCTTTCTGTTCATCAACAAATCCTGAAAATAAATGTAGCATGGATTCCACAAAAATATTAGGCAGCTGAACTGTTTTCAACATTGATAATAATAAGAAATTGGTGAATCAGCAAATGAATACACTTTACCAGATTTTTAATGTTTTTAAAGAAGACTTTTCTGCTCACCAAGCCTGCATTTTTTTTAATATATTTAAATCTGAATATATTTTAAAATGTAATTTATTCAAAGTTAAATTTTCAGTATCATTGCTCCAGTCTCCAGTGTCACATGATCCTTTAGAAATCATTCTAATATGCTTATTTGCTGCTAAATAAAACGTTTTTTATTACTATTTTTTTTATCAACATTTAAAACAGTTGAGTAATTTTTTCTCAGGATTCTTTGATAATAGACCCAAAGATCAGCATTTATCTGAAATAAAAAGCTTTTTTGTAACATTATACACTATACTGTTCAAAACATTGGAGTCAGCAAAAAAAAAAAAACCTTTGAACAGCAAATCAGAATATCAGAATGATTTCTGAAGGCTCATTTGACTGGAGTAATGATGCTAAAAATTTAGCTTTGAAATCATAGGAATAAATTACATTGTAAAATATATTCAAATAGACAATAGTTATTTTAAATAGTAAAAATATTTTTAAATTTTACTGGTTTTGCTGTACTTGGGATCAAATAAATGCAGGGTTGGTGAGCAAGAGAGACTTAAAAACATTTAAAAAATTTTAGTTAAAAAACTTTTGACTGGTAGTGTACATTAGAATGATTTCGGAAGAATCATGTGATATTGAAGATTTACATAATGATGCTGAAAATTCAGGTTTGCATCACAGAATAAATTACAATTAAAAATATATTCACTTATTAAATTGTAATAACATATTACAATTTTTACTGTATTTTTTAAAATAATTGCACCTTTGGTGAGCATAAGATGGTTCTATAAAAAACACTAAAAAAAACGTACTCCAAACTTTTGAACAGTAGTGCATTATTTTTACATTTTAGTACAAACTTGCTCCGCCTCTGAAATGACTTCCTTTTTGGATGACATCACTGTGACCTCTTGTTTTAAACCCCACCCCTCCAACCACCTGTCATCTATTTGTATCATCTTAAATGATAATGTACCTCCAAAATTTCCTCCATCATTGTAGTTGTCATATCCTCCAAAGCCTCCTCCACCTTGGTTTCCATATCCAGGGCCTCCACCGTATCCTCCACGACCACCTCCATAGCCAGGACCCCCACCATAGTTACCACCTACCACCAGAGACACACTTCAGCAATAATAACTGCAGTCTGAGCTTCATAAAAATATGACTGACTGATTTATTGTGATACCTTAATACCTAGGTTAGTACACTGACCAAAATTATAAATGCAATACTTTTGTTTTTGCCCCCATTTTTCATGAGCTGAACTCAAAGACTTTTTTCTACGTACACAAAAGGCCTATTTATCTCAAATATTGTTCACAAAAATCTGTCTAAATCTGTGTTAGTAAGCACTTCTACTTTGCTGAGATAAACCATCCATCTCACAGGTGTGGCATATCAAGATGCTGATTAGACAGCATGATTATTGCACAGGTGTGCCACAATAAAAGGCCACACTAAAATGTGCAGTTTTATCACACAGCACAATGCCACAGATGTCGCAAGTTTTGAGGGAGCGTGCAATTGGCATGCTGACTGCAGGAATGTCCATCAGAGCTGTTGCCCATAAATTGAATGTTCATTTCTCTACCACAAGCTGTCTCCAAAGGCGTTTCAGAGAATTTGGCAGTACATCCAACCGGCCTCACAACCATGGACCACGTGTAACCACACCAGCCCAGGACCTCCACATCCAGCATCTTCACCTCCAAGATCATCTGAGACCAGCCACCCGGACAGCTGCTGCAACAATCGGTTTGCATAACCAAAGAATTTCTGCACAATCCGTCTCAGGGAAGCTCATCTGCATGCTCGTTGCCTTTATCAGGGTCTCGACCTGACTGCAGTTCGTCAGATGCTGGGCAGATGCTCACATTCGATGGCATCTGGCACTTTGGAGAGGTGTTCTCTTCATGGATGAATCCCGGTTTTCACTGTACAAGGCAGATGGCAGACAGTGTGTATGGCGTTGTGTGGGTGAGCGGTTTGCTGATGCCAACGTTGTGGATTGAGTGGCCCATGGTGGTCACCCATTGAGCATGTTTGGGATGCTCTGGATCGGCGTATACGACAGAGTGTTCCAGTTCCTGTCAATATCCAGCAACTTCGCACAGCCATTGAAGAGGAGTGGACCAACATTCCACAGCCCACAATCAACAACCTGATCAACTCTATGTGAAGGAGACGTGTTGCATTGCGTGAGGCAAATGGTGGTCACACCAGATACTGACTGGTTTTTGGGCCCCCCCTAATACAGTAAAACTGCACATTTTAGAGTGGCCTTTTATAGTTGCCAGCCTAAGGCACACCTGTGCAATAATCATGCTGTCTAATCAGCGTCTTGATATGCCACACCTGGTGGATGGATTATCTTGGCAAAGGAGAAGTGCTCACTAACACAGATTTAGACAGATTTGTGAACAATTTTTGAGAGAAATAGGCCTTTTGTATACATAGAAAAAAGTCTTAGATCTTTGAGTTCAGCTCATGAAAAATGGGGCAAAAACAAAAGTGCTGCGTTTATAATTTTGGTCAGTGAAAATTTTTTTTGGTAATTTTCCTGTTTAGCCATACAGTGAAGCTTTATTCTGAGAGCCATTTCTAAAATAATTGTTCGGGCAAAGCCCTTTTGTTCAACGATGGTGCAAATCACAAATTAACAGACTTAGTGATCATTGTTCATATTAGTATAATGATACTGTCCCCACCAAATCCGTTGTATCCATCTCCTCCGTAGCCACCTCGGCTTCCTCCATACCCTCCTGTGAAACATACAGGATTATTCACACCTGAGGTGCTACTGTACAAACTGCAGATGTAATCGACACACAGGATCAGATGTACAGGATCACATGTCATCCTACCTCGGCCAAAGTTGCCACCTCCAAAGTTTCCTCCTCTGCCCATGAAATTGCCTCCACCTCCACCACGATCTGACAATCATGATCCAAAACAACATGTTTTATATTATTACCTATAACAACTTGAATATTACAGTAACATAATTAAACTAATTATAAAACTCTAAAATTGCCTATTTGACATTCAGGAGAGGTGAAACATGTTACTTACATCTCTGATTAGAAACAGCTTGCATCTCCTGCTTTGGAAGTGCTTTTCGTACTTCACAGTTATGAGAGTTGATTGTGTGATATTTTTGTGCTGATGACGAGGAAAAAAGACTTTTTTTAAAGCAAGACAGAAATCTGTTTGCTCACCTACTAAATAAAACCTGTAAAAACTATTTTTTTTTGCTGTTAACATCACGTCTATGAACTTTTATATATCAATATCAAAATTTTAAGTGTACAAAAACCAATTTATAAGTAAATGTTAATTTTAGTGTTTTAATGAGTTTTCATTTTAATCTTTTTTTTTTGCATTTCAACAGTATTTTGATGTTTAAATTGAATACGTTCATAAAAGCTGCATGCATAATAATTATAAAAGAATCATCTCCATCTAGCTTTAGAGCAATCGATAAGTGTAGTGTTTCCATCTAAGCTCACCAACAATTTTATCCACAGTATCATGATCATCAAAGGTGACAAAGCAGAATCCTCTCTTTTTTCCCAGTTGAACGTTCCTCCATTATATCGATAGTCTCAATTTTCCCGTAGCGCTCAAAGTACTCTCTGATATGATACTCCTCTGTGTCCTCCTTGATTCCACCCACAAAGATCTTTTTCACTGTCAGATGCGCTCCAGGTCTATTAGAGTCCTGGATAATACAAGAAAATAAATGTAATTCAATCTCGATTAAATGTATCTTAATTTTAGAGTAAATTGAAAAAAGGTCTGTATGAAAGCCTGTTTCTGTCATGAAATCTAAACATATTAAAACATTTTCAGTGACTTTGTGAATTTGTCTCACAATTCTGACTCGCACAACATAAGCTTTCTCAGAATTGTGTGTTTTTATTCTTTTTCTTTTTCACAGAATTGTGAGTATTTTTTGGAATTTTCTTCTGGAAAAAAACAGCCAGAATTCTGAGAAAAAAATTGGAACTGAGAAATGTTGTTAACTCAAAATTGCAAGTCAGAGTTCTAAAATGAAAAGTAAAATGAAAGTTGTAAGGGTCTGTTTTTTTTTTTTTATTCCATGGAGGAAATGGGCTTTCATATTACAAAACATGGGTAGCTATACAGTGTTCTTTTTACTTATTTATTTATTTAAAGTTTTATTTAGAGGAAGTTTGGTATCTGAATTTAAAGCTGCAGTCCGTACCTTTTTTGTGTTCATAATTTACAGAAATTATATAACAAGTGAGTACGTCATGAATCCATTTTCGAAACTGTATTTTTGGCCTATCCTGAATCACTACGGTACATCTAAAATACGTTTTTAGACTGGTTCTGGTAGGAACAGCTCCGTCTACAATGTTCTTACGCAAATGCATGCAGTTCTGTTTATTAACCGCAAAAGTTACAGACTGCAGCTTTAAATTAGTACAAATATTCTCTCACTTAATATATCCATAAACACTGCACATGTAAAAATTACAAGAGAATTACAAATACATTTACAAAAGTTTTTATACAAAGACGTCTTTTTAAACAAACATGTTTTTAGATGTCACACTCCAGTCACTACACTAGTTTATATATATATATGGCGCTTTACGGTTTAAATGTATGGAACCGCACCTCTCGGGAAACAGCTCGTTTGGGCTCAACGACACGACCGTCCACTTTGTGTGGCCGTGCTGCCATGGCAGCATCAACCTCAGCTACACAGGAATACGTCACAAAGCCGAAACCTCGTGAGCGTTTGTTAGCTGGATCTCTCATTACCTGAGGAAACATAATCATTGACAGCCATCAACAACAGTGTTTTCTTTGCTTTTATTATTATTTCTATATGCATTATGCCACAGGACTGTTTGGCTGATTGATTCTGATTGGCTGACTTACTGATGGTCTAATGTGTTAATTAATTAAACAAATATTTCACCTAAAAATAAACATTTTGATGAAAATTTACTTACTCTCAGGCCACCTAAGATTTTTCATCATTACATCACCTCTGTGGTGAATGGGTGCCGTCCGAATGAGAATCCAAACAGTGGATAAAAACATCACAGTAATCCACAAGTAATCCAAACCACTCCAGTCCATCAATTAACATTTTGTGAAGGAAACAAATTTATCATTAAGATGTTTTAAGCAGTTGTTTAAGGTCAGATCAGAAGAGAAATATGCACTGTTTACAAGTGATATCTGTTTTAAACTAATATGTTGGTGGATTTTAATGTGAAAGGACAACAGGGAATGGACCTTTTCACTAGATGAATCATTATTATGTATTACGGCTTCATATTTTAGCCCAAATTAACGATTTTAAATTTAAAGGCCGTAATGACGGATTTGCTCACAACAAGCACGCATTTTCACTTCACAAGATGTTAAATGATGGACTGGAGTGGTGTGGAATACTTGTGGATTATTGTGATGTTTTTATCAGCTGTTTGGACTCTGACGGCACCCATTCACTGCAGAGGATCCATGGTGAGCAAGTGTTGTAGTGCTACATTTCTCCAAATCTGTTCCCATGAAGAAACTCATCTACATCTTGAATCGCCTATGAGTGAGTAAATTGTCAGCTAATGTTAATTTTCGGGTGAGTTATTTCTTTAAGCAGTATCACAGGAACACACAGTGCTATATGTGGCCACAATGTTGAATTTCAACATGGCTGTGATTGCACTGTTTTTCAATAATTCAATGGTATTACATATTCATAAATCATAGTATTTATGTGGCACTCCAAGATGCTTCGCAGAATACCCTGAAACTTTTTTATTGAATTTTATTGAAATTTATTTATTATTATTAATATTAAGGATGGCTTTTAGCTGTCTGTTCTTTGCAAAGCGATTACAAATATATAAACCAAATTAAATTATAAAGCAAAACGTGAATGTGATCTAATAGTCTCTCACCACACAGTCTGTGAGTTTGCCCCATTGCTCAAAGTGAGCACGCAAACTGTCCTCTGTGGTCTCAAAACTGAGTCCACCGATAAACAGCTTCCTGAGCTGCTCCGGCTCCTTACTGTCACGACCCTGTTCACATGAAACACACAATTAATAATCACACTTGAACCTTCGCCCTTTTCAAAATATGCGTCATTACACTGATAAAACTTGCCTTGTAGGGCATGACCTCTATGTTACACAATGCTCTAAAGCTATTAATTTTATTTTTTAAAGCTGATAATGACACTTTCATTGATTACAGCATTCAAACTGCAGAGTTGGTGTGGTTTTTATCTGTGTGGGTGTTTTTCCTGGAGCCTGTGAATGCTGGTGAGTCTGCCTGTGAGTTCTTGTGGGATTGATGGATGACATCCGGCCATGCCTTCACCAAATTCAGTAAAGGGTTTTAATATTAATATTTATTAGATTGAGTGACGTGAGTCCACAAGTACCTCTTCATTGGCTGAAAGACTGACGCTGAAAGGTGGGCGCTAGTCAGCTGACCAATAAATTTCTACTACTACGTTCAAGGCTCGGCTTATGAATATTAATTAGGGTACGTGATTGAATGCTCCAGGAAAATTGCCGCGTAACGTCAGCACAGCCTTTGTTAATATTCATGAGGCAGCCAACGCCATAACAAGATTGGTATTTTAGCCGGTGGTCGTACGTTTTTAAGAAATTACGTTACATCTAAAGGAATAGAGTGGGTGTCTGTACAGGAAGCTCCATAGGATCTTCTAAGATAAAAACTAAATTCAGGAGGAGACGGCTGAAAAACAAACCGGCGTCTAGAATATTCCATGCTAACGAGTTCATGCGCCATTTTAGATTTGTTTTCAGTGTTTCCTCCATATTGTTAGTGTCAATATCAAAAACAAAACATTAAATCCCCGTATCCGTGTTTTAAACGGACACGTTTACAAAAACAAGCTCAATATTTGGTTAACGCTAGTCAACAACCACCTACTTAACCAAAACATTATCAGCCCGCTGAGACATGTAGCACGAGTTCATTCTTGGTATGCATTTGGTGTCCAAGAGAGTAGCTGTAAGAGCACAACACTCGTGTTTCATTTGAAAATATTAATATATCCGCCTTAACAGCATGCATACAGTATCTGCTCTCTACTCGGTCATAGACATACAGCTTGACGGCAGAATGCGGCACTCTTAATACAACGCCCGCATAATAAACTGACATTAGATGTGTTTTACTACGGATACTGTAAAACTGTTACGCAAACTCCGTATAATAGCAGGAATATTGATAAGCGGTACCTCCATGCTGCAGCTTTTGCGCCCCCTCGGTCTGCACACCGCACGACTAAAGCGCTGCAGCACATGTGATGTCACACTTCAGCCACTGGAGGCGCTGCCGGACACTTCCGGATATAGTTCAGTTGTGGTAGAAGTCAAAAGTTTACATACACCTCGCAGAATCTGCAAAGTGTTCATTTTTACCATAATAAGGGGGATCATACAAAATGCATGTTATTTTTTATTTAGTACTGACCTGAATAAGATATTTCACATTAAATATGTTTACATATAGTCCACAAGAGAAAATAATTGCTGGATTTATAAAAATGACCCTGTTCAAAAGTTTACATACGCTTGATTCTTAATACTGTGTTGTTTCTTGAATGATCCACAGCTGTGTTTTTGTTTAGTTATAGTTGTTCATGAGTCCCTTGTTTGTCCTTAACAGTTAAACTGCCCACTGTTCCTCTGAAAAAAATTATTTGGTTTTTCAGCATTTTTGTGTATTTGAACCCTTTCCATCAATGACGGAATGATATTGAGATCCATCTTTTCACACTAAGGACAACTGAGGGACTCAGTAATATGCAGCTATTACAGAAGGTTCAAACACTCACTGATGCTCCAGAAAGAAAAACAATGCATTAAGAGGCGGGGGGTGAAAACTTTTGAAAAGAATGAAGACAAAGACAAAATAAGTTACATTTACCCTGGTCTTCAAATTCAAATAAGTTTTTCACCCCTGACTCTTAATGCATCGTGCTTCCTTCTGAAGCATCAGTGAGGGTTTGAACCTTCAGTAATAGTTGCATATGAGTCCCTCGGTTGTCCTCAGTGTGAAAAGATGGATCTCAATATCATTCCGTCATTGATGGAAAGGGTTCAAATACACAACAATGCTGAAAAACCAAAGAAAAGACAAACAAATGACTCATGAACAACTATGACTAAACAAAAACACAGCTGTGGATCATTCAGATAACAATACAGTAAGAATCAAGTGTATGTACACTTTTGAACGGGGTCATTTTTTATAAATTCAAACAATTATTTTGTCTTGTAGGCTATATGTAAACATCTTTTATGTGAAATATCTTATTCAGGTCAGTACTAAATAAAAAATAACATGCATTTTGTATGATCCCTCTTATCTTGGTAAAATAATTAACATTTAGCAGATTTTGCAAGGTGTATGTAAACTTTTGACTTCAGCTGTATTTAATAATGGTCTACAGGCAATAGTAATTTATCAATAATTTTGCAACAACATTAACACTGTTTTTTTTTTACGGCTTTGCCACTTTTTCTGTTGAATAGTAATATCAGCTTTATTAAAAAAAGAAAAATGCTTTCTGTTTTGTGTAATTATGAAAAGTTACACTGTTAAATACAAAATGCATTTTTATCTGAAGAGGTAGCTGACTTAACTGAGGTGATTTACCATTTAACCATGTCATCTAAGAAGTTTTATGTCTATTTAAGACACTACCAGAAAGTTGTAACTTTTAGTTTACTGAACTCTCCCACAGTTTGAGATATAAGATAAAGGAGACAAACCAGATGCCAATGCACAAAAAAAGAATAACTTGTTTGTGGTTCTGGCTGATTGATGGTGGTTTAACAAACCTGAAATAGCAAATCAATTTTGGGAGCTTTTTAATATCCTGCTTGCTCATCACAATACTTGTGGGACAGATCAGGTTTTTATGCCTGTGTGTGTGTATGTCTTGAAACTTGTACCTGAAATAAACTCTAAATAAACTGCTAAAATTAAAAGGCCTAAATCTGAATCTTGAACTTGTATCTAAACATTCATTCATTCATTCATCCAGCAACGGAGACCTTCAGGTCCATTGCACTCTAAAAATGCTGGGTTAGAAGCAACCCAGCGCTGGATGAAACATGAACAAACCCAACGATTGGGTTGCTTTGACCCAGCTGTTGAGTTAAATGGGTCAGAACAACCCAGTCGCTGGGTTTGTCCATATTTCACCCAGCAATGGGTTGTTTTTAACCCAGCATTTATTGTTTGTAATTTATTTTATTTTA
The DNA here is from genome assembly GCF_022985175.1 of Labeo rohita. Taxonomy (NCBI): domain Eukaryota; kingdom Metazoa; phylum Chordata; class Actinopteri; order Cypriniformes; family Cyprinidae; genus Labeo; species Labeo rohita. The sequence continues at coordinate 3,525,554 of NC_066877.1, read as the reverse complement.
TTTTTGGCCAATCAAATACGTTCAAATTAAGTTTTAGGTCAAATGTGAACCTATTTATCTTTTGCAAGAAAGACTAGATCATGAACATTTTTGTAAAAATGCTTGGAACGTGAACATGTTGTACCCATGGCAATTTCCTGCTTGTAAAAATGCTTCAGTATCACGCAAGAATTTGAGCTTGTAGTAGAACATAAAATTATTAAAAATCGCTGACAGTGTACTTAACCATTTATCTGGACCTCTGTTTGAACGCTGTTTGTCTTATCTTGTTGACGATAACATAACTGCACTATAATTGAGGTGATGCAACTTTAACAAGACACAGCAGTTATGAGTATAAACAAGTCCATCATGCAGTGACCATGTATGTGTTTGTGTATCAACACTGTGGTTCATGGACATTAGAAATGACTGTAAATACAGTATAGTAAGATTTTCCTATTCTTAAATCTTAGTCGTATTGGTCTCAATGTGATTTTATTTTTGGTTCACTTGGAGTTAGGTGTAGTTGTCACTTTAACTGAAAATGATTAATGTTTAACAAACAAAAGTGTCACAATACTTATACACAGTATCTCCAGTTTGAACACTGTATCTAATTTTTATCATGTTAAAACTAACATGATTTATTGTGAAAGGTCTGCCTGAGGTCCTTATTTAGAAAAATGCCACTTGATATTTGATATTAACACTTTCTCTGCAAAGCAAAGCAATCGGAAAATGCAGCGTGATTTGATGCTATAATTACTCTTAGGAATGAGAAAGTGAGGGCCTATTCATATGCTATCAACCATTATCATGTTTGCAAGACATATCATCCACCAATCAAAGAACCAGTTGCGCCTGTCATGTGAAACCTCATTCATAAGCTGTACGTGATCTTTGCTAACAGAATACGGAACAGATGTGGTTAGACTGGTTTTACCATTAGCCATAGAAAATAAAGTACGGTGCGCCACCTGCTGGCCCTTCATGCACTTCAAAACAAGTTGAAAATGCAGCTTAGTATAAATATGACGGAAGTCATTAATAAAATTAACATGTAAGCAGCATCCCACTTTTTAATAGTTGAATAAATCGACGTAAATGGCCTTGGTAAAAGGCTATCAGGCAGAAGCGTGAATGCAGGGTCTATGCTGATTTATAGTAGTTTTATGAGATGGTTATAATGTGTATCATCATTACCACAATGTGACAGATGAAATACTACCATAATAAAACAGCCACTCTCACTTCCAATATTAGAGCACTTTTATTTATTGGCAGATGTCTGCGTGAGATTTATTAGAGAAGCATATTTTGTTATAGTTAAAAGAGGAGACGAAAACGAAGGGTTTCTCTCTCTTTATCTCTCTGCGCGACAGTGACGCGAATGTTGGACTGGTAAATGCATGTTAGTTCCAGCTCATTTGCTTCTTAATTAAACAGCTAAAAGCTCTTGGACAGGGCCACATTATGTTCTGCTGAACGCTGTGACCTTTAATGAGTCTCTTGGATCGTTGTATCTAATGTCTCTGTGTGTGATAATCTGATTTATTCTGATTGTAAACAGCACATTCAATGATGTAAAACTGTCCAAGCCGAGAGAAATGCGTTGTGTCTCAGCTCAGCTGACACACAGCCAGACCTCATGTTTTTAAGGGCTGGATAACACCTTTTTAAAAAGCTGTATCCAGCTGTTAAAAGACAAAGCTACACCTCTAGGCTTTTCTCTCAAAGGTTACTTGGACACGCCGTTTATCAGATATTAGTCAAAATATTCGCTTTGTAAACATGTGCGTACCAATCTACACTTACTGTTTTTACATTTTATTCTTCTATAAATTACAAAAATGTAGCCTATATTATGGATCCTGTTTATGCATGTGAATTTTCTGTGAAAGGACTACCCATACCACATTGGCAAGGCAGACTATCCCACAATTCAACTCGACTTTCATGGCGTGAGAGAAATGAACTTGAAGTAATGCTGTATAAACTAGTATTTTTTTTAAACATCTTTTCGTCTTCTTTTCTCTCTTAACTTGTTTTAGAGAAAAAAAAAAAATATATATATATATACACAATTGGATGAAAAGTTCAAAATAAGAGTTATTGTTGACATACAGGGTGATGAGATCATGTGACAGCAGTGTAGAGTAGCACCTGTTTCATCATATGGTTTTTAGTCAGGGGATGATTTAATTTTTAACAGAAATGAAAACAAGGTTGTGAGGGACAGAAGTACAGAGTGTTAAATGGGTTGTACTGATTGCAGACAAAATGTCTTTCTGACATGTTCAGTAAACAGAAACTCCATAAAAATGTTTTGAAAGTTGTCAGTAGTGAAAATTACATGATCTAGGGTTTGCACTTACATCACGATTTGGTGATGTAAACTACATGGACTGCACGGTTACTACTGACACCTTTGTTGTGCAAACGTATGCTGTCTAAACCATGGGGGGAAAAACATGTGGAAGCTGTTAAATCATATGGAGAAGGACTATATGATTTAAGGGCATAATATTTTGACAATCTGAAGTTAATAGGTGGTACGAGACGAGAAGATACGTACAAGCAGTATTAATTAAGATATTAGCCTAATATTTCACCCACCTGAATGGAAATGATAAGAACAAACATGAATGTTGTCAAGTTTCTTGCTCTAGAGATTCTGGTTCTAGTTTGGTCAACCACAAACGCCTTTTGTTCCTCAGACAGTTTTTTGCACTCTTCTCCTTGATTTGTTATAACTTTTGGCAGTCTGTAGTACTCCAAATATATGAGTTTTGTTCGGTTCAGTGGCATTGTTTACGTTCAGTGCTGCCAAAGAAGCCGACTGATGACTTGTCGTGAAAAAGCTCTTTTAAAAAGACTTCCTGCACAGCTTTGCTTTTAACCATGTTAAAATTAATATGCTGTCTATAACTAGATTAAGGTCTACATGGTGTGCACAGTGTGCAGTACATGCTAATATTTTAGTGTTAACGATAGATGTGTTCACATCACATTAGAATTACCAGGACAGTCTCATGGCAATTCTGAAAAAAATTGTGTTTTGGTGAATTAGTGACAAATTTGTATGAATAATTGATCTGTCTTGTTCGTGCTGAGGTAACAAGTAAATTTCCCCTTGGGGATAAAATAAAGTCTTATCTTATCAACTTGCGCTCCAGTGACAGATATGTTTTGGGGGTTGACCTTCATGCTAACTTTTTTGTACGATTTCAAATGAAGTCACAACCTTGTAAAATAGTTTTTTTCCTGTAAGATCAGGTTGAATAACCATAATTATGAGATTCAGACTTCAAAAGTGATTTAAAAGTCCTTTGTGGTTTTGTATTGCTGGTTTTGGCTATTGTTTACTCAAATTACACATATTCTTTGTGCGTTATAGTGTTACCACAGAAACACATAATTATGAGTCTGAACAGAATGTCCCAGGTTGTTGTCTAACAATAACGACATGGCTTGAATGCATTATATGTAGTCAAATAATGCATGCTTGCTCTCTGGTGCACCATATTATTTGAGATTCCTCTTAAAAAAATAAACGTTCTAATTAGAATTCAAAAGGGTCTGATTCCACATTCTTATAAATCAAAGTACTGAATTTCTCTCTAGAATGGAAACTTTTTAAAATGTACTAGGTGCTATACATCATTAAGGTACTAATATGTACACTTTATGCGCATCTAAGGTATTAATATGCACCCTTTAAGGGTAAATAAAGTAGAAAGGTATACTTTTTTGAAAATGTAACGCACAAACCTTTTAAGCCTCTCAAAAAGCTTTTTTTAATATATTGATCTGAAGAGCCTCTAATTAAACTTTGCATCTGCAGAAAGTAAACATACAGCCAAAGTGGACCTTTAATGTGATTTCTGAATTTTTATTTTTTATTATTCTTTTGCAGTTATTGTCAGGAGGGATGCCACCTTTCTATTGACTTCTGAGTGTGTTGTGACATTGATCCATTGGGTCTTTGAGATCTCCCCACACACAATGTAGTCTGTGGGCTGCTCATTGGGCACATTTATAGGAAAGGAGTGTGTTGTTCAGTATCTGAGCTCTACAGATGTAGTATGATTGATGTCTTGAGCGTGTCTACTTGCTGAGACACTTTGTCAGATCTGCTGCTCAGCTGTTGATCATACACCTTTCTGTTAAAATTTAGAGTCGACAGGTGCCTGAACAATGTACGTATCAATCCCACACGTACACAAACACACACTCACCTTCTCTCAATAAACCAGGGCTCCCACACACACAATCATAGGGCTGATTGCTTCATAACCTCATCACATGCTTCAGGTCCCAAAGGCCCTGAGCTGCTGACTGAATGTGTTTTCTAACTGGTGAAATAATTGCCTGAACGAGGACCCCTGTAAAACCGAGTGAGGGGCTTTAACAAGTCATTTTACAGTTGCAGCGGTTCAGTGTAAATGATTTGCTTTTCATAACATTTATGCTGAAATAATCACAAGAAAACTTCATTCTGCATGTGTAGTACTTGTAAAATCTGAACACAGTGATGGTCACTTAAACTGGCAAAAATAATTTAATAGTAATAGAAAATACAAAAAATACTTGCAAGAGGCAGTCCCAAAAATTAATTATCACAAGTTTGACCTCAAGTCCCATGACGTCACTCACTGCTCAGACAGAGTGCGTGATCTTCTCTGGGTTTTAGGACAGCACTTAAGGCAATAATTAACCAAAGTTTTATATCCTCTTAAAAATAAATGAATTATGTAACACTGGCTCTATGTGACAGCAGCTGCGGTCAGCAAGTCTTCAAAATAAATCTCCCTGGAGGAGGATGCGTCTATCAGCAGTGGTCTGCTGCTGGACTGAATGCTGTTGATCTTTTTATAGCAGACTTGGAAAACTTTTTTTTAATTTTTTTTTTTTTGTTTTAATTGGCTGGTTACATTATCACAACTGCTTTTAGAGATAATGTGATGTGCTCTGTGTAAATGCTGATTTTATTAGTTTATTATTTTATCACTCTGTATGTATCACCAGTATGTTCATGCATTAAAAACATAAAATAAAATATAAAATACAGATTTTTTTTTGTTTTATTCATGCATTGAATTAACAAAATTGCCTGTTCTTTTGAATGTTGAACTTTCTATACACTTTAAATAACACATTCAGTCCACAAACTCTCATTATGACCAGTAGGTGGAGCTGTAGGCCGAGCTCAAGTAATTCAAGATTACAATATTCAGGACCCTGCAGTCAGAAATTCTATGTACCTAAAAAATATGCATTTGCTCTTGAACATTATGTGCAACCAATATAATCCAATTATAGATGGTTATGTTATATTCCTCCATTAAAAAGTTCCTGAACATCCATTTCCTACTGAAGACCTGCATACAGCAGCTATTATTAAATTAGTGCTGTCTGCATAAATGCTCAAGAAATGAAGGAATTAAATGAACCTCAACCATATTTTGAGAATCTGTTTTAAAAAGCATGTCTGTAGGCTATGCAACTACAAGCTTTTTTTTGAATAATTGTAGACCTATACATAATTTCAGCAATGTAATTTGTAAGCGCTAAACTAAAATGAAGAGTTTATTTGCAAAAACAGATAACTCAGTTTTTAATTGGAATTGCGCATTCCAGTTAATCTCAGTCAAACTGCAGTTGGGCTATTTTGCTATAACCTAATAATAACTAATAAAATAATAATAATAATAATAATAATAATACAGTTACTAACTAACACAATAAAACATGATAACATAATAAAAAAAATTGATTTTTGAAAATTTAAGTTATCTGTTTTTGCAAATAAACTCTTCAAATGTTTTAGATTTATTTCAGATGCCTGTGTATTGCAATAGTAGGTTAAATAAACTATAAAGGATGTAAGTATGCCTACTTATCTTATTTATCACATTGTCTGATATAACATGGCTTGTATAACAGTAGCAAATTATTTTTCACATTTTCCGAAAAAAAGAAAAAAAATCCATCGCTAAAAGTAGCATGCATTTCTTGCAAAACTAATTATTTCCACATGAGGGAATAATTGCAAAAACGTCTAGAATCATACTGCATATGGATTACTGATAAAATCCATAATGATTTACCTAACATCGTTTCATGTTTTTGTGCATCCGCAGTTTTGCATTTTTAAAACATCCCGTAGATGGCGCTCTTATCCACGAAAAGCTCCACACATCATGAAGAATCATTGACCATTTATTTATGACACAACAATGCATTAGCTGTCAGTAAATCTATTTTTTATTGACGACGTGTATTCATTCACTTCCCTTTTCATAGTGGATAATGGTTTCCAATTCCAACTGTAGGCTACTCTTAACCCAAAATCTCAAGATTATATTCACACCCTGTCAGACTCGTTAATAAAACTGAACTGTGTAGCGCGGATGACTGACAAAACAACAAATGCTTACCAACAGGTGTGTATAGTTTTTTTTTTAATTATTATTATTTCTTAATTATAGCTAATTAAAAAGCGCTTACATATTTGTACACACCTTAAATAATTAATAAAATAATTAAATACATAAAAATTAATATCCTTATAAAATTAAATAATAATCCTTTTTAGATAACTTGTATCTTTACTGTTTAAAAATGTGAGCATTCAAATGGTACTTTCGTATTCTTTAGTGTGATTTAAAGAATCGGAATGAATTTATTTCAGTGTTGAATATGAACATGATGTTTGCGGATCCCGAAAACGAGCGTCACTGACCCCAAATCTGTCGCCTTTCAACAATGTTTTAAATTATATTTAGACTCGTTTCCAGGCTTTGAGCTGGACCACACAATCTCGAGATGTCTTCCCACAGCTCATTAGCACAGTGAATGATAAGCATTCGGAGCAGTGATCACAATGTCGCTTGACCCGGCAGACCTCCATCTCCCCTGATCAAAGGGCTCCTGTGTCCGGCGGCCGAGCTGAACACCCCGCGTGCGCTCCGCGCAGTCGCTGCTGCCTATTCATTCCATATGTGGCGTTCACGGCTGACGTCACTGCGCGGGCGCTCAGTGCTGAGCGTTGACCTTGCCCTGGGAAATGACTGCGGAGGTTCCGCGCTGAACGGGGGGAAGCCCGACCGACATAAAGGCCCGGCCCACACGGACATACGCAAGTGGAAACCAGAAGGAAACGGAGAATTGCAGACAGGGAACCAGAGAGTCAATATAAGTAGCGTTTACCACCCTCTCTCACGAGAGCAGAGAGTCAGGAGCTTGAATCGGTTTGGGCCAGAACCTCTCTCCCAGGAATTGAGGAAAAGCACAATCCCGCGCATCTGTTTCCTCAGACAGCACATAGAGGAAACTGGACGTAAATCACACCCAACAAAAATAGAATCAGGGCTGTTATTCAGACTGATCTCGGAGGCTTTGGATTGGACCTTTTTCCATGCCTGGCACACATTTATATCTGCATTCTTACAATTTAATATATATATATATATATATATATATATACATACATATATATATATATATATATATATATATATATATATACATATACATACATATATATATATATATACATATACATACATATATATATATATATATATATATATATATGCATGCTTTTTGAAATAAATGTGGAGGGGGCCAGGCTCCTTGCTGCACTTAAATATTTTAGGGCTAGGTTTATTAATATATATAGGCTATTTTAATTTAATTTCTTTAATTTTAATTTATATATATATATATATATATATACACACTACCGTTCAAAAGTTTGGGGTCAGTAAGACTTGTAATAGTCTTTAAAGAAGTCTCTTATGCTCATCAAGGCTGCATTTATTTGATTAAAAATATAGAAAAAAAAAACAGTAATATTGCAAAATGTTTTTACAATATAAAATAATGTTTTTTATTTTAACATACTTTAAAATATAATTTATTCCTGTGATGAAAAGCTGAATTTTTATCAGCTGTTACTCCAGTCTTAAGTGTCACATGATCCTTCAGAAATCATTCTAATATGCGGATTTATTATTAGAATGATCAATGTTGGATAATATCAACAGTTGTCCTGCCAAATATTTTTTGGAACCTGTGATTTTTTTTTTTTTTTTTCAGGATTCTTTCAGGAATAACAAGTTTAAAAAGTACAGTGTTTATTCAAAATATAAATATTTTATAACAATGTAAATTATTTATTATGAACTTTTAATAAACTTTTAATTATTAACTTAATACATCCTTGGTGAATAAAAGTAGTAATTTCTTAAAAAAAAAAAAAAAAAAGAAACATTAAAAATGTACTGACCCCAAACTTTTGAACGGTAGTGTATATATATATATATATATATATATATACAGTATTGTATACAGTCAACATTTGAAGTTCATTAAAGTTGTCATAAGACAAGGAGGGGTTTTGTTTTGGTTTTAGGACAACTTTGATGACATGTTTTGATCCGCTTCAAATGTTGAATACTATATACTTACATGTAATCTAGATTATGTAATCAGATTCCTAAAATTTATATTATTAGTGATCATATTGCATTTTAAAATGCTCATAATCAGATTAGTTACTTTTTTATGGATTACATATTCACCCAATGGCAGTAAATGTTTTATACTTTACTGTTTTTTCCTCATTTTTCTTTTTAGGCGTTATTTATTTATTTATTTATTTTTTTTTTTTCCTGATTATTTTAAACCTGGAAGACTTTGGGTGTGTAATGTCATTGTTGTTTTCATTTTTATTAATGTTTGTTCATGCAGTGCAAGGATTCCTAAACGTTTTTGGCAGCCAAGCCCCTTAAAATAAAATATTTACTTTAAATGAAGTTAATATTTTATTTACTGGCCCTTTTCATGCTTTTTAACAGACAGGACAGTAGAGATTGATGCAAAAGCATGGGGTGGAGAGTTGGGAACGGGATTGGCAAAGGACCACGAGTCGGGACTCGAACTCGGGTTGCCAGAGATGCAGTTGCATTATATGTTAGTGCGCTACCTGCTGGGCTATCGACATTCATATGTTTACAGCTCTCTTATGTCCTTTAATGACAGGTATTGACAGGTAAATATAGAATTATGAATAGAATTATTTTACATTTTTATGATTTTATTATTCGCTTTTTATCATCTCACTATTTACTATTCACTCACAACCAACATAGTTTCATAAAAAAGTAGTCTTAAAGTAATCTAAAAAGTACTCAGAATCTAAAATGAGTAACCTTATTGTAATCAGTAACAGACTACAATTTGTAAGTAATGCACATAGCTCTGTTGTTGACTTTTGTCTGGTTATGTCATTGTGGTTTTATTGTGTTTGCTTACTAAACAGCTATTACAAAATAATAATGATAACGGAATTTTTGAATTTACAAATTCAGTCATACACAAAAACAGACAGTGACAACATTCCAGAGTGATAACTATCCAGTCTTTCCTATATTTTCTCAAATTAGCTATAGCAAATAACAGCATTCAATGTTTATTTGTTTACTTTTGTTTATTTTATGAAATGGAAATATAGCACAGCAGGTGAAGCCTGTCATGTAATCTGTCGAAAACAGCAACTGCTTGGCTGCTACCCAGTTTATTTTAGCCTGTATTTTCTATTGATACAAATAAAATGTGAATTATGCATTGAAATATGTCCAGTGCCATCTGGCTAAACAGTGGGTATTAAATCACACATCTGAATAGCTTGGAGAGTTTATGGAAATTCAAACAGCAGCACGTTCTTGGTCCCAGAATCTCGTAAACAGCTCTGCATGGTGCTTCTCCAAGGCCAAAAGCCCACAACGATGAGCTCCACACGAAGCCTTCAGCTGTCGGTGTTTATAGCAGCACGGATAGTGTTTAGCATATAAGAACAGACCATTGGCTAAATATTGGACTGCGGACTTGCTAGTTCAGTTCCAAAACCTTGCTGTGTACTGCCTACATAGGCAGCTGCCTTTTAAAGAGACATCATCATCATAACTGAAGGAGACAACAAGAGACTTGGCTTACAGGTGATTTCAATAGAGTTTGACATTAGCATGTTGCATTTAGCATACTCCATTAAGCATAAAAATACAGCACACACTAATTATGTGTAAACTGTCATTTTTTATTGGCGCTTTTATGGACACATTAGTTTATGTAGAGTTAGTGTACATTTTTCTCAACATTTCCATCTATTTTAGTCTAGATTTTTCTCTGTTCACCATCATGAATAATAATAATAAAAAATCACATACCCCTTCGGACTGCATTTTTAGATTGCCTTTTTCATTAAAGATATATTCAATGCTGCTTTAGAATTTGGTCAAAATGAGCCGTCTTAAAGCAGTGGTTCTCAAACAGGGGCCTGGGGCCCACTAGACAACTCAACAAACATTCAGGGGCTGCAGGAAGACTTACAATTATTTAATTTAATAGTATTATATTAAGGCTGGTTTCACAGACAGGGTTTAGCTTAAATCAGGATTAGGTCATAGTTGAATTAGGACATTTAAGTCATTTTTATAATCATACCTTAGGAAAAATCATTACTGGTGTGCATCTTGAGACAAAACAAAAGCACTGGTATATTTTAAGATCAGTCAGCGCAAGTTTATTTAAGTTGAAACAGTTTAGACTTACATTTTAGTCTAGGACTAGACTTCAGCCTTGTCTGTGAAACCGGGGGACAATATAATTGATATTAATAGTAATATTGATATTTTATTACAATCAAATTAACATGCATAAAACCAAGATGTAATCTGAAATCATATTCCTTTTTTTTTTTAATCTCAATAGCTATTGTTTTTATTAAAGCACATACGGTTTTTAAAACTCGTAGAATCACAAAATTAATTGTGGTTAATCAGTTTCACCTATATACTGTAAACACTCTTATAATTTATGAAAACGCTTTAGTTTAGAGACCAATTCTCACTACAGCATGCATATTACTAGCATGTTGGCTGTTTATCAGTACTTATAAATCACATATTAATGCCTTATTCTGCATGAACATATTTTAGATCCCTTAATCCTACCAATAACAATACCTAAACTACGCTACAAGGGATGTACCCGAAAAGGCACGGAAAATGAATAACTAAAGAGTAGAAGCGGTAGCCTGTTACAGTGTATACAATTTCACTTAATACGTAAACAGAGTAAAGAGAGATCACTGATAGGATGATGGCGAATGATTTGCAGATCCTGAGCACTGCTGACAAACATCCAATAAAATGTGTGGTAAGTACTGCTGCTCTGTAATATACACAGAGTATGTGTGATCATGAATCTCGAAAGTGAAAGTAGAAAGCGAGAGGGTTTCAAAGGCTGCATATTAATAGTGGCTTCCTGATGCCCGCAATAAAATAATTACCCAACAATATAACTGCAAGAGAAAGAATTTAAATATTTTTTTATTAACTTAACTTTATTCCCTGTTGACCTTATGTAGCCCTGTCCCTTTTTAGGGTTTACTGCATTTGCCGTCTTCTGTCTTCCGGTTGTATTTCCACAGTGACCTGACGGATTTATGAATGAACCACTCGTTTTAAAATCTTCTTGGTCTACTGACATTTCTTAAGACATTTGCTTTAAACATTACAATGCTCACGATAACTTCTGTTTATAAGTTCACTCAGAAATTAAAATTTGGGTGGGTGTTTCTCTTCAACAGTCCAAAACAAGTCTAATAAAGTGCATCCATCCATAATAAAAATGCCTTACACGGCTCTTGGGGGTGAATAAAGATCTCCTGCAGTGAATTGATGCCTTTTTGTAAGAAAAATATCAATATTTAAAACATAATAATCACTTTAACTTAGCTTGCGCTAACACTTAAACATGGAAGTGGCTCCGGGTGGATGACATAGGACTTCGGCATTGTGCATGTGCTGCTCAGACGTGAGGGGAGAAACTAAAACAAAACAACGGTCACTAATTAGAAGTTCAAAACGAGGATTTGAAAAGAAAAATGTTGGAGGATTTCAATATAAACCAAGAGGGGAGTGTTTTTCCTTTGCTAAAGATGTAAGGAAACTTTGCTTCCTTTGCTTCTGTAAACAAACGTTGGTTTTCAGGAGACTCACAGGCGCATACACAACAGCTTCTGTGTACGACCAGCTGAGTGATGATTACTTTTTAAATATATCGATTTGCTACAGGAAGCCTTTACCCCCCCTTACAGCATGTGAAGATAAAGCAAATATAGGTTTCAAATCTCAAGACCCTTCCACGTCTTTTTGAAACAACAGTCTTAGATTCACAGTCAAGGGGACTTACATAATTTTGAATATAAACCAAGTTGAGTTTTTTATATACTCTGTTGTGGTTTTGGAGTGTATTGACGCCTTGAAGCCTTCTCAGTGACTGTGGCAGATAATGAGCTCGCTCCACGGGCCGTGAACACAGCGATTCACAGCTCTGGGACTAATAAATGCTACAGGCCTCTCGCAGACTGACGAAGACGTGATTAATAACTGTAAAAGAAAATGTTGCACAAACAGAAATGTGTAAAAATGATAATTCAGTCATAGCCAGAGGGCCGTCCTTTTTGTAAAGGCAGACCACACAGTTTGTCGTTGAAGATAGCGGCGTGTGGAGATGGAGCGGCACTATTGATGTTTGTGAAGGGGACATCAATACTGCGCTGTAATAAAGCTCTGTCGACTGCAGGGAGCCTCAATCGCGTTTCCTCGCCCCCAGTCCGCACACGCACCCTTCTATCGCGCTTCCTGCATCCCTGCTCTCAGATGTAATTACTTTGCTTGGCTATTCATTTAGGAAGTCATTGTCAAGTAAAATCATCTCTGACTGTGATAAGCGAGCAGGGTTGTGTGTGTTAATCTCCAGGGCGTTGTGGGTCATTCCTTTCATGCAAAACACTTTTTATGTCTCGTATATGTTAATATATTGGATAAAATATTAAAAACTCAATCTTTAAATCATATTAGGTTGTTTTCTTTATCACAATTAAGCAAATATGGGGATTTTAAGTAATTTTATTAATTTAGTTTGAATGTTTTTCATTTTTGTTTTTCATTTTTTTCAGTGAATCTCCTGGTGCACTAGCTTTTAAAATGAAAACTGATTTTAAAAATCATTTTAAAATGATTTAACTGACTGAAGTACAAAGAAAAATGTTCAGTGTTTTCAGTGGCCAACTTTTAATTTCATTTTGTAAATATAACCAAATTTTGATTTTCATGGCTGCAACACACTCCAAAAAAGTTGGGACAGAGGCAAAATAAAAGGGAAAAGGTTATAGAATATCTAAATTAAACCGTTTTGAAACAGTTCACAGTAAGTAAGGATATCATGTTTGAATATAGAAGGAGCACTTCAGTCTTTGAAAGCAAAGTTGGATCATGGCTCATTACTTTGTGCCAAATTTCATGACAAATGTGTCAAACAAATAAAATAAAATCACATTTCGCAATAGAAAATCACAAAGAATTTACATCTTTCACCAACTATCACACATAATATTGTGAAAAGATTCAGAAAAAACAGAGAAATGTCAATCTGTGTAGGGCAAAGCAAGACACCTCAGGTAAATGTGGATGACCTTTGAGCCCTCAGATGGCATTACATGAGAAACCGTCTTGCTGCGGTGTTAAATATAGCCACATGGGCTCAGGAGTACTTTGGAAAACTACTGTCACTTAACACATTCTGCAGATGCATCAATTAATGTAACTTGAATTTCTGTTACTCCAGCAGAAAGCTATACATCAGTTCTATGCAGTGATGCCATGGGGTTTTTGGGCCAGAGCTCATGTCAGATAGTCAAAAACACAATAGAAATGTGTGCTGTGGTCAGACGAGTCCATGTTTAAGCTTGTTTCTGCTAAAAATGGATGTTGAGTTCTCATTACCAAAGACCAAAGGGACCATCCAGACTTTTATCAGCGACAGATGCAAATGCAAACAACTGTCATGGTTTGGGGGTGCAGCAGAGCAAACGGCAATGGTGACTGGTATATGTGCGAAGGTACCATTGAAATGGAGGCATGTATTGGGATTGTACAGACACTGCAATCAGCATGACATCTTTCATGGGAAGTCCATGGTTATTAGATCAAGACAATGTCAGGTCTCATTCTGCACGTGCCAAAACAGTGTGGTTTCGGCCTGCCTGCAGTCCAAATCTGTCTTCTGTTGAAAGTGTATGACCATTCATGAAAAGGAGAATCAGACAACGACGATTACAGACTGCTGAGCATCTCAAGTTTTTTATCAAGCCAGATTGGACAACAATTTTGCTTGCAAAACTTTAAGTATTAGTATCATCAGTTCCCAAACAATTAAACATTGCAATTAAAAGGAAAGTTGATGTGGCACAGTGTTAAACACGCCTCTGTTTCATCTTTTTTGGAGTGTGTTGCAGCCATGAAAATCAAAGTCTGGTTATATTTACAAACTACCAACTAAAAGTTGGCCACTGAAAACACTGGAATTTTTTCTTTGTGCTTCAGTCAATTAAAATAAATCTTAAAGAGAATGAAAAGATAACATATTTTTGATTTTATGGCATTTCACAAAACGTCCCAACTTTTCTGGAATTGGGGTGTATTAACAAATATTCCAGGTATTTCTTCACCTTTCAAACTGCATTTCAGTGAATAAATGTTTCTTTTTTGTGTGTGTGTTTATATGCACAGTAAGACTTTTCACCAATAAACAGCTGCGTAAACATGAATTTGTTCCTAACTCTGTTCCAATAGTAATAAATTGGGAAACTGCAATAAATTGACAACCACATGTCTGCAGTTAGTAATTGCATAAAACACAAACCACAATGTTTCCATACAACCTTACTTCTCATTTTTCATTTTTCCTCTGTTTCCTCAGTATCTTTTTCCATCCTGTTAGTATTTAATCAAATTCCTTTAACAAAAGCCTTCTTTACATGTGTGCTGCAGTGTTTATGTATTTTTGTAGGCAATTCCAGAGGTTAGCATCACTCTGGTTTCCGTAACAAAAACCCAATAGGATTCTTCCACTGACTTTTGGATTATTGGGTAAATTAAGCTTTGTGACCAACAATAGTTTATGATTCTTATGTGTTTTACTCGTCATGATTCATAATTCACAAATATACACAACTTTAATGAACTTTGAAGCCTAAATACAATCACAGAAGTAAAAGGCTAAACTTAGACTATTGTCAATTCCAAGTCGAGTTCTAGTCCTTAAAGGGATAGTTCAACCAAAAATGGAAATTCTGACTAATTACTCACCCTCATGTTGTTCCAAACCCGTAAGACCTTTGTTCACCTTCAGAACACAAATTAAGATATTTTTGATGAAATCAAAGAGCTTCCTGTCCCTGCATAGACAGCAACACAACTGACATGTTCAATGCCCAGAAAGGTAGTAAAGATATCATTAAAATAGTCATGTGACATCAGTAGTTCAACCTTAAATTTATGAAGGTATTTATTTAATGTCTTTTTATCTGAATTTTATGATGTTACTAATTCCAAAATGTCAGAGAGTCTGTTTCAAGTCTGAGTACAAGTCCACCTGAGTTTATTCATAATTGCAGTCCGAGTCCAAGTTCTAAATCCAAATACTCCAACTCTACTATAAACAAAGTACACCATGGCCATGTGACTTTAACGTCACTGACATTAAACTTCCAGTCTTTATTTAAAACCTTTTGCCTGAAAGTTTTAGTTAAAACTGTCTGCAAAAGTGTAATTATGAGTGCAGCGAGGCTGTAAAAGTGACTAGTTAGTAGATCAGTTTACCAGTTTGGCATGATAATGTTTAATGTCCTCTATAATCTCTGTAGTCCCATTTAGCCACTTGTTAGCAGGTACCTTTTTCAAGACAACTGAACGCTTTAAAAAATCACAAGGGGGTATTATGTATTTTATGTTGTAAAATAAAACATGAAATATTTATAATAATATTGCACTGCTGACGACAGACCTTATTTCAGACATTTAACTTAAAAACCCATTCAAAAAACCTATTGACTTTAGATCAGTGGAACTAAAAAAAATGCTAAAAGGCATATTCATTTTCAGTTTTTGGCATACAAAAACTCATCAGCAAGACAGCATCCTTCAGGAAATTAGACAATTTTCATGGGAAAACAACAATTACAGTATTAAATAATACAGCAAGTATTAACTATCAATTTTATAGGTTCTTCCCCTGTTGAAAAAACAGCATATGCTGGTTAGGTATTGTTTTGAATGGCAGCTGGTATAAGCTGGTCTTTAGTTGGTCATAAACTGGTTTAAGCTTTTCCTGTAGAGGAGCTAGTTGCATAGGATCAGCACCTGACCAGATTAAACCATCTTATACTAGCTCAAACCAGCTTCCATGCTTCAAAACACAGAGTTGTTATTAGTCGGTTTATACTCACTTTTAAACAGTTACAATTAGAAAATTTGATCAAATTAAAATATACCACCATATTGAAATACACTTCCTTGCAGCAGCATATTTTTTTCATAAACGTTAGAGTTCAAAAGGTACTGCATAATAGAAAGGACACGTATTAAAGCTGCATGGCAGAGCCAGATTGAGGGTCCCCAGGCGAGGACCGGGCAGCTCAGCCTGAAATTACCTGATGCCGCCTCACTCCCTTAATACCTGTACAAGCACAACAAACGAGCAGGAAAGTGCTGTCCTGACAGTTTGCGGCCGCTGTGCCGTTGAACCAGGAGCGCAGCGATCTAGCGATGTGTCGTGGCGGGGAGAGCTGGGCAGGGCAGGTGTTTCCTGCGTCCCCAGGGAGAAAGCAACTACACCTGCCGGCTGCAGGCCATGTGATGGATCGATGGAAGAGGAACTGACTCAGCGCTCTATAGCTCGGCACAGGACCTGATTGAAACACTCTGTCATCACACAAACAATAACAGACATTCATCTTTTAGCGTCGGCAGGGGAGGCTGCAGCCCCGTGCTTTTGCAGGACTGATGAGGGCAGTAAAGGGAAGGAGACTGGTTGGTTTAGGAAATGGTTCTGTGGACCCGCCGTGTCACGCCGAGCAAACAGCCTCTTCAGCAAAGCTTCTTTATAAAGCACAAACACCTGCCTCCTCTCAGATTCCTAAAATCTCCACATTACACAAGCTAACAGCAAACAGCCGTTTAACACCGTCGCACTGACACTTACTGAGTCATCATGTTTCACCTAAACAAACGCCATTAGTCATCTGCATCCCATTCAGAGATCATCTATCAAACCACGGCTACGCAGCAAATCTGGGATGGAGGCTTGACTTAGCTCAAATAAAACTCAATGTTAATCCACACGTAAGACTGTTTAAAACACACAGAGTATTGACATATGCTGTGAGTCAAAAGCCCAATTACATAAATGCCTATGTTGGTTTTAAACAATTGAAAACCCTGATTTTTTTTTTTTTAACATTTTAATTTCACAGAAAAACTCTTAAATCATTCATAATAGACTTAGATTTTGAATACAGATTTTATATATATTGTGTTTTTTAAAACATATGGACCACAAAACCAGTCTTAAGTAGCATGAGTATATTTTAGCAATAGCCAACAATACGGGTCAAAATTATAGATTTTTCTTTTATGCCAAAAATCATTAGGATATTATGTAAAGATCATGTTCCATGAACATATTTTGTAAATTTCCTACCATAAATATATCAAACTTAATTTGGACAACTTTCTTAATATTTTGCATTTAGAATTTTTATTCCAGATTTAAAATTGTTGTATCTCGGCCAAATATTGTCCTATCCTAACAAACCATACATCAATAGAAAGCTTATTTATTTCAGATTATATATATTATATATACATCTCAATTTTTAAAAAAATGACCCTTATGATCACATATGTGACCCTGGACCACAAAACCAGTCCTATGTTGCACGGGTATATTTGTAGCAATAGCCAAAAATACATTGGATGGGTCAAATTTATCGATTTTTGTTTTATGCCAAAAATCATTAGGATATTAAGTAAAGATCATGTTCCATGAAGATATTTTGTAAATTTCCTACCGTAAATATATTAAAACTTAATTTCTTGTTAGTAATATGCATTGCTATTAACTTAATTTGCACAACTTTTGTGCAATTTTCTCAATATTTTGATTTTTTTGCACCATCAGATTCTAGATTTTCAAATAGTTGTATCACGGCCTAACAAACCATACATCAATAGAAAGCTTATTTATTGAACTTTCAGATTAGGTATACATCTTAATTTAAAAAAAATTGACCCTTATGACTGGTTTTGTGGTCCAGGGTCCCATGTTAGTCTAAAATCTGTGTTTACCACTGAAACTGAAGCATTTTGTGCCCTGCTTTTTAATAGAGCTTTTAATTATTTATTCCCTAGAACGGAAACATATGATTTTAATCTATGTGCCTATACAGAAATTGACTTTCAAAAATCTGTACTAGAAGAAATATTTAAATTGACTCAACTTGCCTGCGTCTTGCGTAATCATCTTCATTCTTGTAGGCCGAATGGATTCACGACCGAGGTTTAAATATGACAATTCATGATCTCAAATCGTAATTTCAGTCCTTCATTAGACAACCATAAAAGGTGATACCGAGCAAAATGGCGTGTTCCGTTGTTTTGTGGACGTGCAGTTCGTGTGGCAATCAGTAGAGGGCAGCGTGTTCACACCGGCTCCACATAGCTAACGCGGGTGGCCCGAGCTTACAGTGTGAAGGGAATGCATCTCTATCGTTTAAGAAGCTTACCATTGCACATGAAATTAAGAATCAATTTTTCATTCATGAAAGTCTTATTGTACCTCAGAGGTTCGCCTGCAATAGTAGACACGAGGAAATACACATCGGTTTGAACACACTCGTAGAGTCCGAGTGTGTGACAGTAATAGATGGACTCCAATATTACGCTCAAAAACCTTTGAGGCTTATTGAAAATGGGGAGCTAATCTTATCTAAAAGTAACACGCTTTGAAGGCGTTATGAAAAGCTGCTTTGTGTGTGCATCGCCGCCGCCCCACATACTCATAAATCTTCAGGTGAAATAATTGTTTACAGTTGAAATTAATGTAACACGCATTCCTCAGCAGCTAATAAATTAGAGACGCTCTCATTAGCATCTGAATTGATTTCCCCCCTAATTCTCATCCAGCACACAACACATGTGGCTGGGGCTCGCTCAACTTTTCTCTTTCTTTCTGTTTCTTTTTTTCTGGATTCCCAAGCAACTACACAGAAAGAAGAAGAAGAAGAAGAAGAAGAAGAAGTGCAGGTTTAGAAGAAAAAACAATGGCTATAAAGCCAAAGCTTGACATTGGTATGCAAAAAAGGGTGTCCCTGGTTATTTATTCTGTTTTGCTTTTGTTTAGACCTTGTTGTGTAGAACATTGTAATTTATAGCTTCAGTTAGTCTGTGGTTTGCAGTGTAATATTGTCTCTATGGCGTACAATTCAGAAGTTCTGCTACAAGCAGTTCTGAATAGTTCATCCAAAAATGAAATTGTCATCATTTACTCACCTTCATTAAATCACTTTGCATGAGTTTTGTTTTTATACGATGTACAAATACGTAAAATGACCAGGACCTCTTAACAGTACCGTAAAAGTAGTTAATTTGACACAAGGCCACGTGGTTTTCTCTCTTTTCAGTTGCAATATAATTGCAGCAGTTTGAATTTGTCACTTTTTTGTGTGTCTTCATGTTTTGTTTCATTGAAAAAATACTGTTGTAGAATGACCGAAATATCATCTGAAAATAGTGTGTCTTCACTGTATACTTCAGGAAAGGTCCATAAAATAGGGCTCAATGTTAAAATGAAGGAATTTTCCATAACTGCTTTTAACAGGTTTTACCCTTATTTTGTAAATAAACTTAACAGAAAATTTCCTAGCAGAAAATGTTTTTCTATAAACAATTATTAAACTATGGTTCTCCCAGTTTCCAACCAAATCATTGGTTGGTTGCTGATTTCAACCAGATGATGGACCTGTTTAAAAGACTAGACCAGGGTCGCTTTTGTCGAAAGCATCATGAACTTAGAGTGGCTTTTGGAAAACGTAGTCCAGTTCTTGAAGGAGCAGGAAGGGTTTAGCCTGTCTGTCGGGTCTCATGCTTCAGTGTGTGTGTGTTGGCAGTGCTTTCTTATCTTGTCCTGTGCTGCTTATCTGTTGAGTGTACAGCAGCAGGTCTGCTCAGAGCCCAGAGCCCAAACCTCCAACCATGAACAAGAAAGTCAAACACTCACACAAGATCACTTAGCTGTCTAAATGAGGGCATACACTTGTAGTCTTTTCAAATAACACTCATTTTAATGACCACAGACAAACCCATACTCTAACACTACTTGCTTTCTTATAACACTACTGAAATCAGAAAACATTGCAATTTTGTCCCCAAAATTAAAACCAAACATCAGAGCCGCAACCACTATAGACAATATTTAAAACAGTGGTCTGTCGGTGTTTTCTTCTTTTTCCTTTGAAAAAAGTGCACTAGCTGTACTGAATGTACTTGTAGTGTACTGCAGGTCTTACAAGTAGATAATATTAATGAACTAAAATGCCACAAGTTCACTAGGTTTCTGAACACACTTAAGTACACATATAAAAGGGAACCTGTCAGAATTAAAAGTTTTACTATAGTAATTTTCAAATAATTATTCTTTAATAATCTTTTGTCATGATTTAAAGAAGTACTCACTTTTTGATATGTGTGTGTGTGTGTGACCTTGGACCACAAAACCAGGCATAACCAGCACGGGTATATTTGTAGTTATAGCTAAAAATGGGTCAAAATTATCGATGTTTCTTTTATGCCAAAAATCATTAGGATATTAAGTAAAGATCATGTTCCATGAAGATATTTAGTAAATTTCCTACTGTAAATCTATCAAACCTTAATTTTTGATTAGTAATATGCATTGCTAAGAACTTCATTTGAACAACTTTAAAGGCGATTTTCTCAATATTTTCATATATATATGATATATGTATCATATATTCATATACATCTCAGATTTTCAAATAGTTGTACCTCAGCCAAATACTGTCCAATCAATGGAAAGCTTATTTATTCAGATCTATAATTCTATTTTTTTTAAAATAACCCTTATGCTGGTTTTGTGGTCCAAGGTTACATATGAATACATGACATACACGTTTATTACGTACAAGCATTGTTTACATTTTTTTAAACTTTAACTGTGTTTTTCAGAGACTATTAATAATTAATAATTAATAAAAGGGTCAAAAATCACTCTCGACATTAACTAATTGCAATCAACAAATTTAAACTGTAATACAATAGAATTAATTTTGCAATAGATATTACACTGAATGCACACTTAAGTACTATATTAAAGGTATGCTAAAGTGCACTGTTGTTCCAAACTTGTGTTTTTTTTTTTTTTTTTTTTATTCTTCCGTGGAACACGGATATTGTAAAGAAGATATTGTATATATTATGTTTTTACCCTTGAGTAAAAAGAAAGTCATACAGGTTTGGAAAGATTTGAGGGCAATACATAATTACAGAATTTTCATTTCTATATTATCCCTTTAATTTTTGCATTTGGTCCTCTAAATTTATTAGTATTTGATTACACCATTGCCACACACACAGTTAAAATACCAAAAACATTAATTCAATAGCTGTGAACACATAAAATCCTCTAATACTAAACTAAACACCAGCAAACAGCTCCACATTAACCTCTGATCCTCTATCACTACACTCTAATAGTCTCTGTGTGTGTGTGTGTTTCCGCGGCCGTGGCCGTGATGACAGATTTACAGGATGTTGTGGACGGTATTGGTCAGCAGTTCGCTGTATTGAGGATGCATGTGACACGTATGACTCCCGCGGTGTCGCAGAGTGATGACATCCTCTTTTTAATGAGCATTGTTAGCGTAGCATGAGCAGAGCCGTGGCGAATCATAAATCAGCCGCTGAGACCGCAGCTCTCACACAGGAAGGATTCCCTAATGAACAGCCTCTCTCCTCTTTCATGAACGATCTTTGAAACCACACAGACCTTCAGCAGACACACTCCAGACCGCCGTACCGTGCTTGTTCCATCCTGGTGCCCACTGGTCTGGTAAATTACATGCGCTTGAACGGAACGCTGAGCACACACGCAGCGCGCTGAAGCTGCTTGTCTTGAGTTGTGATTTGTTGAGTGTCAGCGGTTAGAGGTGAATGCTGTGTGTGTGACGAGCTCTAGATTAGTGGTTTTCAACTGGTTTTGCTTCAGGATCTAGATTTTTTTTTTGGAAGTGTCTTGAAGTGTCAACAAACAATATAATAAAATATTAAATCAGCAACCCGATCAGAACACACTTGTGGCACATTTTGTCGTACCCCCATCATGCTTAAAATACCACTTAAACCAGCTTAAGGTGGGTAGGTAGTTGGCCTGCTGGTCTTACAAGTGCTCCAAACTTTATAATTTTTTTTTAAACAGACCAGCCAAACCAGCTTCCCTATACACTTTTAACAAAGAATACTTATTGCTTACAGAATGCAATATGTCAAACGATTAATTGCAATTAATCGCATCCAAAAAAAAAGTTTGTTTACATACTATATGTGTGTGTACTGTATATATTTATTATGCATATATAAATACACACACGTACATGTTTATATATTAAGGAAAAATATGTTAGGTTAATATATAAAACATTTATATTTACATATATTATAAATTATATATATATATACACACATGTATGTGTGTAGTTTCTATATTTATATATACATAATAAATCTACACATACATATCGTATGTAAACATAAACTTATAAACTTTGGATACGTTTAGGGCTGTTTAATGATTAATCGCATCCAAAATAAAAGTTTTTGTTTACATAATATATGTGTGTGTACTGTGTATATTATGTATATATAAATACACACATGCATGTATATATTTAAGAAAAATGTTATATATATATATATATATATATATATATACCAATTATATGAA
The DNA here is from genome assembly GCF_022985175.1 of Labeo rohita. Lineage (NCBI taxonomy): Eukaryota > Metazoa > Chordata > Actinopteri > Cypriniformes > Cyprinidae > Labeo > Labeo rohita. Next base: position 3,502,640 of record NC_066877.1, on the reverse strand, counting down.
TATATATATATATATATATATATATATATAAATACATGTAAATATTTTCAAAATATATACTGTATACTGTATGTATACAGATGTTATGTAAAAAAAAAAAAATGATTGGATGAGATTAATTGTGATTAATCGTTAATTGTGATTGTGATTAATCGTTTAACAGCACTAGATACGACAGCCCTAAATATAATAATATAATATGTACCTTACAAATATATTTATTGCAAACTGTATGTAATGTTTTCAAACAATTAATTTGATGATAATTGCCATTAATTACCATTAAATGAAAATATAGTTAATTCTTATATTTAATGGATTTAGCTGAATTAGAGTGAGTTTAACCCATTTAAGTGGACTTACATCTTCATATGTAATTTCATAATTAATTCTATATATATATATTTTTAATATTCTGAATATGCTGACATGCATTCATGGAAAACTAAAATAAATAATAATGTATTAATACATACATCTGACACTACATACAATACACACTACAGTTAAAATTAAGCACTTATGCTTAGTATGCTAACTCAAAATAAGTGTACTTCTTCATGACATGACAAACGATTATTAAAATGATTTGAAATGTACTTTAGAGTAATTAAAACTATTCAAAAGTGTACCTGTTAAGAAAGTCATGAAAGTGTACTGCGGATGTGTATTTCATTAATATGTGTAAATCATATATATCACATTATTTAAAGTTTTTCAAAATATTTTTAAATAAAATTTTATGCTTAGAAATGCACAAGTGCACACTTAATAAAATTAAGTCAATTTATTTATTTATTTACCTACCTAATTGTTTGTCACTCACTTTATTTTTTTCATTTATTTTTATTTTTACAAGGGTTGGCCAGACTAGGTGAACAGCTGACTACCTTAGGTTGGTTTAAGATGTTCTTCACTTATTCAGTTCCTCAGATCCACCATTTTAGAAAGCTAAATCTGTAATAAAAATTACCAAATCAAATCATTTTAGATTGTAGATACAGTGGGTACGGAAAGTATTCAGACCCCCTTAAATGTTTCACTCTTTGTTATATTGCAGCCATTTGCTAAAATCATTTAGTTCATTTTTTTTTCCTCATAAATGTACACACAGCACTCCATATTGATAGAAAAACACAGAATTGTTGACATTTTTGCAGATTTATTAAAAAAGAAAAACTGAAATATCACATGGTCCTAAGTATTCAGACCCTTTGCTTAGTATTTAGTAGAAGCACCCTTTTGATCTAATACAGCCATGAGTCTTTTTGGGAAAGATGCAACAAGTTTTTTACACTTGGATTTGGGGATCCTCTGCCATTCCTCCTTGCAGATCCTCTCCAGTTCTGTCAGGTTGGATGGTAAACGTTGGTGGACAGCCATTTTTAGGTCTCTCCAGAGATGCTCAGTTCCGTTTAAGTCAGGGCTCTGGCTGGGCCATTTAAGAACAGTCACGGAGTTGTTGTGAAGCCACTCCTTCGTTATTTTAGCTGTGTGCTTAGGGTCATTGTCTTGTTGGAAGGTAAACCTTCGGCCCAGTCTGAGGTCCTGAGCACTCTGGAGAAGGTTTTCGTCCAGGATATCCCTGTACTTGGCCGCATTCATCTTTCCCTCGATTGCAACCAGTCGTCCTGTCCCTGTAGCTGAAAAACACCCCCACAGCATGATGCTGCCACCACCATGCTTCACTGTTGGGACTGTATTGGACAGGTGATGAGCAGTGCCTGGTTTTCTCCACACATACCGCTTAGAATTAAGGCCAAAAAGTTCTATCTTGGTCTCATCAGACCAGAGAATCTTATTTCTCACCATCTTGGAGTCCTTCAGGTGTTTTTTAGCAAACTCCATGCGGGCTTTCATGTGTCTTGCACTGAGGAGAGGCTTCCGTCGGGCCACTCTGCCATAAAGCCCCGACTGGTGGAGGGCTGCAGTGATGGTTGACTTTCTACAACTTTCTCCCATCTCCCGACTGCATCTCTGGAGCTCAGCCACAGTGATCTTTGGGTTCTTCTTTACCTCTCTCACCAAGGCTCTTCTCCCCCGATAGCTCAGTTTGGCCGGACGGCCAGCTCTAGGAAGGGTTCTGGTTGTCCCAAACGTCTTCCATTTAAGGATTATGGAGGCCATTGTGCTCTTAGGAACCTTAAGTGCAGCAGAAATTGTTTTGTAACCTTGGCCAGATCTGTGCCTTGCCACAATTCTGTCTCTGAGCTCTTCAGGCAGTTCCTTTGACCTCATGATTCTCATTTGCTCTGACATGCACTGTGAGCTGTAAGGTCTTATATAGACAGGTGTGTGGCTTTCCTAATCAAGTCCAATCAGTATAATCAAACACAGCTGGACTCAAATGAAGGTGTAGAACCATCTCAAGGATGATCAGAAGAAATGGACAGCACCTGAGTGAAATATATGAGTGTCACAGCAAAGGCTCTGAATACTTAGGACCATGTGATATTTCAGTTTTTCTTTTTTTATAAATCTGCAAAAATGTCAACAATTCTGTGTTTTTCTGTCAATATGGGGTGCTGTGTGTACATTGATGAGGAAAAAAAATGAACTTAAATGATTTTAGCAAATGGCTGCAATATAACAAAGAGTGAAAAATTTAAGGGGGTCTGAATACTTTCCGTACCCACTGTAGACTCTCACTTCTTCAGTGGCACACACTCACATGTAGATGCAAACAGTTGAGTCTTGGCTGAAACACAAAAGAGTATTGTGGTTTAGTGGCACTGTAGACTGTCTGGGTCTTCTCTCTTTCTTTCTCTTGCTCTCTCTTCTGAATGGAGTGCCTGGCATTTGTCCTCAGCTGTAATGTAATTGTGTTTTACTGCACAGTGCAGTGTAATTGCTGACTAGTCTGTTAACCTTTTAAATCAGCACACAGCTGTGCTGCTGGAGAGGAGACTGATAACACTTGGGAGAGAGGGAGAGAGAGAGAGAGAGAGAGAGAGAGAGAGAGAGCGAGGGAGGGTCCACGAGGGCAGAGAGAGAGACAAAAACAGAGAAAGGAAGGATGCATGCACATATAGTATCCTTTGCATTTTTTCTCACTCGCACAGAAAACCTTTAATTTGCTTTATGTCTGCTTGAAGGAATAACACACCTAACATCTTATTATTTTCTCACCTATGCTGTTGCAAATTAATATGTTTGCACAAGCTCTGCTATTTATATAACACTTTATATGACAGATTTCTTTAAAGCAATTAGCTATACATTATTAAACAAGAAAAACAATGTCAATGTTGCTTTCAGTTAGAATTACAACTTCAATTTCTACTATAAAGCAACTCTCCATTGTGTTCATGTTTTTCACCCACAGACGCCTGACCTCAATGGACTGAACAGAAATGAATCAGAGTGATTGATATGTTTCAAAAGGTTTTTTCACAGCAATGCCTTAGAAGAACCATTTTAGGTTTCTCAAATAAGTTTTAAATGAACAGTTCCTAAAATAATTATTTTTTAATTGGCGTAAAGAACATTTTAAAAAATCTGAAGAACCCTTTTTTAACTGAAAGAAACTTGTAAAAGTTTCATGGGTGTTAAAGTTTCTTAATAGATCTATCGATGCCAGTAAAGAACCTTAATTTTTAGTGAGTGGTAGTTTGAAGGTCCCAGTGTTAATTTTGTTGACGAATAATTTTCGTTAACAACATTTTTTCACCAACAAAAACGAGTCAATAACAAAACCAAAACTAATATTTGAATGACAATAACTATGACAAAAATCTATTGACGTTTTCATCAGTGAAAAAAAAAAAAGATGAAAATGTTAGGGAGGGATGATTTGGGAAGCTATTCATTCAGAACGAATCTGCTGTGTGGTTAGGAGGTTAGATGCGAACATTTGAACCGTAACATACACTCTTAAAAATAAAGGTGCTTTAAAAGGTTCTTCACAGCGATGCCATAGAAGAACCATTTTTGGTTCCACAAAGAAGCATTCAGTCAAAGGTTCTTTAAAGAACCATCTCTGTCTTACCTTTTTATAATCTGAAGAACCTTCTTTTGCCACAAAGAACCTTTTGTGAAACAGAAAGGTTCTTCAGATGTTAAAGGTTCTTTATGGATCCATTTAAACAAAAAAGGATCTTCTATGGCATCGTGAAGCACCTTTATTTTTAAGAGTGTAGGCTATTGATCTATCAAAGCTAGGACATAAGCTAGCGTACATCTGCGTACATCTCGTAAAACGTTAAAAAATGACAATATCTGGGAGTAAGAGAAGAGCAGACATATGGATAAATTTGACGACGCAAAAGAGTCATCAACTCTGTCCAGTTTTCTGAGCACAGACACCGAAGTAGAGCCTCTCACACAGCACACGAGTACTCCTTTGTGTCTCACGAATGGAGAAATACACACAAAATGATGTCGAATTGTCCGTTTTGATGAGTATTCGTGCAAACACACTCGGTTATGTTTTAGGTGAACGTGAGCAGTTGGGAGAATATCAGACGTGTATAAGTACATTGCATCCGTAGGCCTCCGAATCGATTCCTCGATTCCGAAGCGTTGGGGTCAAGAGTCATTTTGAAAGGTTGGAATCGGCTCCTCATTCAGAGCTGTTTTCATTTCAACAAAATTTATCTGTGGGTGCCTGTCAAACGGAAGGCTGCATCCTATGAATGCTGCACCTCTGTGATGTCATCAAACGTCAAAGGTTGATTCACGAAAATAAACTGAATGAAAACAAGTCTGAGTTTAAGGATGCAGCCTTCCATTTGAGAAACACCCATTAATTAGCCTCTTGCTTGCTAAAGCCCTATTCGGACGGTAATTGTTTCTCATGGGGACGTTATTTTCATGATATACAGGGGGTAGTCTGTGATTTTATTGCCATCCGAATACAGAAAGTATGTGTTATCTACTGTTTTCACAAACACCAAGGTCGTGTGGTCGTGTGTGTGGAAATTAGGATCCTCTAATCTACAAAACGAGAATCTAAAAAGAATCAAAAACAACAATGAGGAATCGATTCTTAGAATCCCATTGATTCCAGAACCAGGAATTGGAATCGGACCCGATTCCCATTCGGTTTTAAAGAGACAGCAGCCTAATTTAGTTGCTATTGTCTGTGGCATTGATGTTAATCAAGCAACAAAAGAACCACTTTAGTAGCCGTAACAAAGATTAATTTAAATATATTTATATAAATAAATATGTCCGCTTGAAAGAATGAAGAATGTGCTAAACAAGTTGTTATAAAGAATGCATAATCAGCCTATATATAACCACTGGCATTTCATTGAAAAGAAGACCTTTTCTTGTTTCTTAATCAGAAGTGGTTTCATTTAGTTTTAATATAAAGCCATTTTGTCACAGAAATTAAATTTGACTTGGGACAACATTAGGAGGATTCTGTTGGTCTAACATGGTTTTATGCAGTAATGTAGTTCAAGTAATTCATATTTCTTAGTAATTGTGACCAAAAGGTCCCATGAACTGAAAAATATGCAGTTGTTTTTTTACAGTGTTGATTGGAAAAATACAATGACCAATAATGGGTTGGTAACTGTTACAACTGGTTGGGAATCCATGACCTTATCGGCAGCCATCCCATGAGAGTCATTTGGTTTGATGATTGCTGCAAATGGTCAGAATGGCTAGGGAATGTGAGGCTGCTTTACAGAATGAGACGCTTACATGATTACCTCATGACGATTATGGCTACTTACTGTCTGCTGACTAAATTAAAGAGTAGTTTCTAGCTTGCTTGCTAATCCAGTTGTCTAATAAACATGGCATTGAATATTGTTGGTTCCTCAAATTGCCTTGGTTCCTCTTTATGTAAGTCACTTTGGATAAGTGTGTACGCTAAATGAATGAATACAAATTAGATTAATTTATGTCCTCTATAGTTGTAATGCCCAGTCCATGAATGGGTCATTCTTTTAAAATGTTGGCAAAAATTTGGGCAGAGCACGCAAACTGTTCTGTCCTTGGCTATTTAGAGTCCCAGCCTCAGAGGAGATAAGAGAGCAGTGGATTTATTGATTTATTTACTGTATATTACACTGCTGCCACACAGATCCAATATAAACTTGATTTCTTTCCCAGCTGTTTACCTTCACAGATATAACCGACTGTTTTTGCAACTCGTGTGTTTTTAACCTTAAGTGTATTTGGCAGTTTAAGTGCAATAAGACATGAAAGAGAACTTAGTTTAGTACTCACATGCCATGTTGCAGCTGGTGCTGCTTTCTGTGCGTGTGCTTCAAATGTGTGTGCTCAAAACACCCTATATTAGAAGCTTAAACTAATATGGCTTTAAAACACATTATTTCAGTGTGATAGACATGATAATCAAGACCAAACAGATGTTTTTAAGCAGAGGTTTGATCTGTAAATGCACAGCCCTGTTCTGGAAAAAGGGGCGGGAGCAGAAGCTCATTTGCATTTAAAGAGACATGCACAAAAACAGCGTGTTTCTGCTTCTACTCAAAAAAGGCATTTTCAAAATAATGTAATAAATGATCTGTGGGGATTCTGAGCTGAAACTTTACAGACACGTTCTGGGGACACATGACTTATGTTACATCTTGTAAAAAGGGGCATAATAGGTCTCTTTTAAATAATTCTGTCAAACTGATTCACAGCGTCTGCAATAACTTTGATGGGATTTAAACTGTGAAGGGGAATAATAAACAGTGCAACATATGACACATATGAATCTAAACTCTCCGGCCACTTTGTTAGGTACAACTGTTCAACATGGCAGCAACTCAATGCATTTCGGCATGACATGGTCAAGAAAATGTGACGTTCAAAGCATCAGAATGGGGAAGAAAACTGGTGTAAGTAACTTGGTTGTTGGTGACTGATGGGCTGGACTGAGTATTTCAGAAACTGCTGATCTACTGGGATTTTCACTCACAGCCATCTCTAGGGTTTACAGAAGATGGTTCAAAAAAAGAGAACATATCCAGTGAGTAACAATTCTATGGGTGAAAATGCCTTGTTGATGCCAGAGGTCAAATGACAGTAGCTGGTTCGAGCTATTGGGAAGACAATAGTAACTCAAATAACCACTCACCACAACTGAGGTACGCAGAAGAGCATCTCTGAATGCACAACATGTCAAACCTTGGTGCAGATGAGCTAAAGCAGCAGAAAAACCAAACCAGGTGCCGTGCTGTCAGCTAAGAGCTAGAAACTGAGGCTACAGTTCACACAAGCTCACTGAAACTAGACAATAGAAGATTGGAAAAGGTTCCCTGGTCCGATGAGTCTCGATTTCTGCTGCAACATTTCTGGTAGGGTCAGAATTTGCCTTAACAACATGAAAGCATAGATCTATCCTTTCTTGCATCAACAGGTCAGACTGCTGCTGGTGGTGTAATGGTGAGGAGGATATTTTCTTGGCACATTTTGAGCCCCTTGGTACCAATTGAGCATCATTTAAACACCCGAGTATTGCTGGTTTCTTGAACATGACAATTAATTCACTATACTCAAATGGCCAGGCATTTGTTGCTTTTGCCAAAAGTAAAATAATCTGCAGTCACTGTTAGGCAGAATTTATATTCAGAGCTGAAGTATGAAAATGAATGTATATGTGAAACACCAATAATGAGAAGGATGTCAGACTGTTGCGGGTGTATTTATTTTCCTTTCATTATAAAGACGAAGTGAACGCATTAAAACTAAATGTACCATAGATTGAAAAAATATTATTTTACGTAATAGGAGACCAATTTTAGCAAATTCTAAATTATTTGACTCTGTTGACTTGCCCTAGTTTTATGTATTTCTATTATTTCATCCACTCTGTTCTTGCAGTGTAATATTGGCACTGGTTTAATTCTCTACTGTGTGTCTGAGTGTGTATTATGAAATGTTATCGTGGCTATGTGTGATGCAGCTTTATAAAGTCCTTTGCTGACACTAATCACACATGTGTGTTTTATTGTACTTCTCTCTCAATATACTGGCAGGGATTTCAGAGGCGCTCTGCAGCCCGTCACATCCTGAACAACTAAATCACATTCATTTTAATGATAACACCCACCAGTGAAGATTAGGCTCCTGTGGATTGCTGTGCCGAAGCAGTCTCTGTCAGTGTGTGTGAGAAGAAAGCGAGAAAATGAGAGGTAGGGAGTCTGTGTGTGTAATTCAGTAATCAGAGCTGCAGCCTGCTGCTGTGTCTCTCTGCTTAACCTTGACAAGTCAGTGTGATCCAGCCTGCAATTTGCTTATCTTACTCCACACCGGCTCCATAGAGCTCTCAGCAGGACCCAAGGGCCGTGCCATTAACATCACTTACAAATACATCACTCTCTCATACACACACACACACGTGGATAGATACACAATCTTCGTCACACACTGTACCTTACAGATTCTGCAAAAGACTTTCACGGCTGTTGCTTAATAATTTTTCTTATGAATGAATTACATTATGAATTTGTTTTTTAACAGACTAAATGACAAAAGTTAAATCAAGTAATGAACTTAATTTAACTCATTTTTAGGTTGATAGGTCCAATTTCAAATCTGATCGAATGGAATCACTTTTGTTTGCACATTATTTGAGTTGTTCAGTAATTTACTAGATGATTTGTTGCTTGAAAACCAGCCACAAGTTAACCTAATAGCTGTGTCCAAAATCACATATTGTCTGAGTGGTATTACATTTGATTGCGATTTTCAGTCTTTCATTTTTCTAAGAATGTAATATAAAGGTTGTACAAACATATATAATATGCTCTTGTGTGAGCATCTTCAAAAAACTCCTAAATAATTAAACAAACAAACAAACAAACAAACAAACACAAACAAATCTGAAATAATCCTGAAAAATTTCCTGATAATTTACTCACCCCCATGTCATCCAAGATGTTCATGTCTTTCTTTCTTCAGTCAAAAAACAAAACAAAAACAAAAACAAAACAAAACAAAATTATATATATATATATTTGAGGAAAATATTCCAGGATTTTTCTCTATACAGTGGACTTCAATGGGAGCCAATGGGTTAAAGGTCCAAATTGTAGTTTCAATGCAGCCCTAAAGAATAAGGGCCTTATCTAGCGAAATGATCGGCCATTTTCTAAAAAACGTAAACATTTCTATACTTTTTGACCACAAATACTCATCTTGCACTAGCTCTGTGTAATCACATTGGCAAGGTCACGCGTGCTTAGTTCTTTGTCTGTGTACTTTGGTTCAAAAAGGTAGGGTAGAGCAAAAAAACTCCATCTCATTTTCTCCTCCAACTTGCTTTACCTTTTTTTTGTAAAGGGCGTTTGAGTTTCTTTGCACGTCGATTCTTTCACCTATGTCACGCGTTATCTTTCCAGCGTGACTGTGTAATGCGTGAAGTCGAGCTAGTGCAAGACAAGCATTTGTCATTAAAAAGTATATAAATTTGTATGTTTTTTAGAAAGTGACCGATCGTTTCGCTAGATAAGACCTTTATTCCTCAGCTGGGATCGTGTAGAGCCCTTTGAAGCTGCATTGAAATTTCAACTTGGACCTTCAACCCACTAGCTCCCACTGAAGTCCACTATATAGAGAAAAATGCTGAAATGTTTTCCTCAAAAACCTTAATTTCTTTCGACTGAGAAAAGATGACACAGGGGTGAGTAAATTAGCAGGACATTTTTATTCTGGACTGAACTAATCTTTTAGGAAGTTTTTTTTACCCTTGTTTCGGCATGGGAATTACACTGTTAAAAAAATGTGCAAACATTTTACATTTGAGCAACAACTTCTTGTCACTGGGGCAGTACACAAGTGACATCCTTGTACCTTTTTTACCCCTAAAGGGTGCACATAATTAGTATATTAGAGTTGTAGTAATATGAACCCTTAACCCTTTAACTGTCACTCCCATTTTTGAACTTAGATGTGAAAATGCACTATCCAAACTTAATTTTTTTAAGTGTACACTGTAAAAAACTACTTGTTGAGTCAACTTAAAATGCCTTAAAATTTTAAGTTCAGTCAACTTTAAAAAGTTTAGTCAACTTGAAATGTTAAGTTGTACTAAGTGACAACTTAGATATTTGAGTTGATTCAACTTAAAACTTTAAGGCAGCTGGGTAACAAGCCTAGCTTTTAAGTTTTGTTTAGTCAGCTCAAATATCTAAGTTGTCACATAGTACAACTTAACATTTCATGTTGACTAAACTTATTTGAGTTGACTGAACTTAAAATTTTAAGGCAGCAGGGTTTTTTTTTGTTTTTTTTTACGGTGTAGAGGTGTTGAGAACATGATGTTATTGTATTGTGAACATGGATTTACCCATCTCACTTGCACAAAAAAATTATTCAGTTTTCATCAAAATGAAATGCAAACTCTGAATATTACACAAACCTGCAATAATTAACACAGAAACATTTCTGGGGCAGTCATGGGCTAATGGTTTGAGAGTAATACTTGTAAACCAAAGGGTGCAGGTTCGAGTTTCGGTACTAGCAGGGATTGTAGATGGGGGTAGTGAATGTACAGTGGTCTCTTCCAACTTCAATACCACGATTGAGGCACCGAACCCCCCATCACTCCCAGGGTGCCGTGGCAAAAAATGGCTGCCCACTGCTCCGGCTGTGTGTTCCAGTGTGGACAAATTCTGAGTATGGAACACCATAGTTGGCAACACATCACATCACTTTTTTTTTTTTTGTTCTTTTACGTATTTAATCCAATTTTTTTAACCAATGTTTTTGCATTGCTACCTTCGATGATCCAAATCAATCATACTAATAAGCAAAAATTACTTTAGATTAAACATAATGTGTTACAGTTTTTTTTAATTGCTGAAGAGTGTTGAACTTTCTTTGCTTACATCCTATTCGTCATGCAATCCAGAATGGCAGCACATTTACATTTCCTTCAGCCTGAGGCTTATTTATTTCACTTTTTGTGTGAAAGGGCTTTTACATTTGCTGAAAACAGAACTTGTTTATATTAAAAACAAACAAGCAAGCCCTGTCCAGATTTAAAAAGTAATGCAAAAGTAACGTAACATTACTTTCCATTAAAAAAAAAGTAAATAACGTAATTAGTTACTTGTTTAGGGAGTAATGCAATATTGTTATGCATTACTTTTAAAAGTAACTTTTCCCAACACTGGTAATACTCTTAGGGTTCACTTATGAACACTGTTGAGGCAAAGAAAGTACAAAAATTTCCCTTTGAGGGTACTGCACCAGTGACAAGCTGCTGTAGCCCTAAACATACAATTTTTGCACATTTTTCTGACGTGCATGATGGCAGAAAAGTTGTTCACTATTGGTGTAAGCATATCACCACTGTGGTAAGAGCTTTTGCACCCATAACCACCACTCAGTTTCCTTCGGTACATGTGAAAATCTACTCATCACAGTTACCTTCACTCAACCTAGATGTACTTTATCATTAATATTCTAAGTGCTGGTGTTTTTGGTGGCTAGCTCATCAATACAGCCATCATCATCTCCCATGCCCTCTGTGTGCGTGACAACAGGGCCCTGCTCCCAACTTGTAGAGGAGCCCAAACTCAAACCCTCACCCCGAGCGCACCGTACTGAAGCTAATACACACGAGGACACCTCTAATGAGCTCTGCTTGCGAGCGCGCTCGCGTGTGTAACATTTAGCTGACGTGCTAGGCACGGATGCGCCAAGTGTGAGGTCCTGTGTGTATGTTTGTGTGCGTTTCGTGTTGTGTTTAGGAGGTGAGAGTGGGGCGTGCCTCTGTCAAAGGGGCCAAAGGTGAGATGATTTAGAGGCTTGGGAGGAAGTTAATTTCTCTTGATCACCGAGTGCAACCTGCAGCCTTAATGGCGGCTGTAATTAATTCTGCTGATGCTAATCACCAGGGCTGGTCCTCACAATTATCAGCCAGCCACAGATGGGGCGCGGTGCAGACATGAAAAATTAGGAAAATGAATCTGTAATGGGGTGGCAGATCTAATCTACATCAGAAAAAACAAAGTTAGGAAGAGCCGAGAGCCGCCGGAGATCAGGCGAAAACCCACCGCACAAGACAAGCCCCTGACAGAGCTGAAAAATGTGAGTGTGTCCAAGGTGTTTGGTAATTGCTGGGCCATTGGATTCCTCCATTGTTTAATTTATCACAGGGAGACGGGAAGGGGGGCGAGGGGGTGTTTGTGTCCACCGTCGTACGCCGGAGAGTCACTAGAAGGTTAATCAGGTCCTGGTGCTGTGCTGTGTGGCCTTCATAATCAACTCCACCTCAGACGAACCGGAGAACATTGATAAAGCAAAAGAGATCGTCGGTTCTGGCACTTACATATGCTTAATATCAAACACACGTGGTCATTGGCATGTAACCGGCACCGTCGCGCACATGCGCGTGCCAAACGACGAAAAAATAAAGGAGTGTGGCCGGTCGGAGGACGGACCCTCCCGGAGGACGTTTCCCCTGCCAACGTCAAACAGCATTACGCCAAATACAACTGATTAATTGAAATAGTGGAGGGGCAATTTTTCATGCCGTGGCCTCAGTCGAGCGGCTGGGGCTCATCCTCGCCGCTGTTTGCAGGGCTTTAATTACTCGTCTACCCGTTCTGCTTTCAATAAGAGCAGCCGTAGTGCAGCTCCCTAAGAAATTCAGAGGGTTAAAACACACAATCACTCATCATCACCGCTCAGAGATCCGGGAAGCTCCGCGATAGACTCGGCTCTCGGCTAGCAGCGATGCGGTTTAAGTGTATTATGGATGAGGTTTGTAATTACTTGTGCTATATTTTCAACTTCCAATAACCACATGCAATCAAGTAAAGGGGAAGAGGTTATTTCATCATCAAATAAGGCAAGCAGCCAGATTGATTTCGGGCACAGATGCAGACAGCTGCGATGTGGAGTAATCATATATACTGTCTCGCAAAGAAATCGGTGAAGGCTTTGAAAGAACCTGTTTGGATCGACTCACTTGTTGTTTTCGGCCCACTTTCACACAAGAGCATTTGATATGGACTTCAGTCTGTTTTTCATCAGAGACTGGTGCATTACGTTCACGTAAAAGCATTTTTTGAAATGAACTAAGTTCAAAACGTCTTTTGGGGCAAAGAGATTTAACCAAAATTTGGGTTTTGCCCCAAGGTTTATCCTCAATGCTTGGTCCAGCTGATGTAACAACACCACTGTGGAGGCAAAAAGCATAATTTGACAGCCATGTATTCTTACAACATTTAAATCGACATATAAATTGCAAATATATTGTCATATTATATTAGATCATTGGTGCAGTGGTAGCTGCAGAGCTAAGCTCTAGCTTGTCCCAACAAGGGCTGTTCCAAGCAGGCAAGGTAGGCCACATCAGTTGCACTGCCCTAAGGACGGGCCTAGTCCCAACACACAGGCCTGGAAGTTTCTAGTAATCCTGAAGACCTTGATTACCTTGGTTCATCAAACTCCAAGACAGTGACTTTCCAGGAGCAGTGCTTGAGGTAAATGCTTTACCAGTTTCTGGGCTTTTAAAAGGCTTTAAATAGACTTTTCTGCTGCCTTGCACATCACAGCTTGTGATAGATTCCAGTAAAGACTATTTCCTGTGACTTTGGAGTGATTACTAGACCAGGCGATTAGAGGGCCCAGGAGCTTAGATGAATCCATGTAGACCACATAATTCTGGACGTCTTGTGCCAGCCTAGCAACTGCCATTAAGATGAATGGGGATGCTAATGGATAGCTCTCCTTGGCCTGGAGTACAGTTCATGTGGACTCCAATGTGGTTTACAACTGCTATAATTTTAAGAAGCTCAAAGAGCAACTGACTGGAGAGCAGGTGAAAACCAAGCAAACTCTAGTTCTGGCACTGAGGGGCATTAACATTGGCAATTTAGTTTGAAAATCTGTCATTCGCTGTTATGTGGGCCTGGGAACGCACTGTGGTACCGAAACTGAAATTAGCTATAGGAGGTGGTTTAAGTATGGTTTCAGTCGAACTGATACAATTCACATGAATGTGAAAGCAACCTGAATTCATGTCCGATCTTGTTTAGAAAGTAACATGCCAGTGTTACTTTCACATCTCTGATATCATAAGATGGACTCAAATGAGAAAACTGAAATAGAACAGAATCAAATAGAATCGAAAAGAAATGAAAGTGGGTCTGAAACCAGCCCAATGCAACAGTCAGCAGGATGTTAACTGATGCTTGATCAGGACCCTTTGGCGTCACTTTTTAACACACAGGGTACTCCTTTAGCATCATTTTTTGATGTGCAGGCTCATTCATTGCTTTAAATAAGAAACCTTTGGCGTCAATATGCAGACGCAAAAAGGCATTAAGAATTCATCAATAGCATCATAAATTATATACTGGATAATTTTGCCATGATCGCAATTGTGTTGGGGTGTGATTTTTTAAATTGTAAACAGTCACAACAATTTTATTCACATTACACAATATACACATTTTTGAGCATGGTACCCAACTTCTACCCCTAAACCAAACCATCTGTCAATATAAAATACACAGGACATATAAGGCAGATGCAACTACATCCACAATTTATTCAAAAAGTATTAATATCCCAAGTCTTCCAATGCAAAACAATTGATTTGTGAGAGGAATAAAAGTCATTACCATCTTCATCTCCTGTTAAAGTGGTACGTCAGCTTTGGTTGTGAAATATCATTGGCTCTTGTGTGTCTTGTGACTGACTGTGTCATGCTAACAGGAGTATCAAGAGTGTCTTTTTTAAATAAATGTGAGCACTTTAAGGGAGCAAGATCATTTTCAGTAAAAAAAAACTTAAAACCTTATGATTTACTCTGATCTTCATATAAAGATATTGCATAGCTGCAGAAGACTTGGAATGTAACAGGAATTGTTTGTCTTTTCTACAGCTTTTTTGTGGTCAGTTTTTGCAATAATTACCTGTGACTGTACTTTTATTTACATGTTTGTGTTTTATATTGTTCAGAAGTGTGACTCATAAGGCAACTAAAAGCAATGGAGTACCCTGCATGTCAAAAAGTGATGCTAAAGGGGTACCCTGTGTGTTAAAAGGTGACACCGAGTAGTCCTGAGCAAGCGTCAATATATGATGAGTTGGAAGTGAGAATGTGTTGGATTTTCTTTAATATTTCTTTAATATTGATTCAGGTGGTTGAATAGAGTTACACTCTTAAAAATAAAGGTGCTTTAAAAGGTTCTTCACAGCGATCCCATAGAATCTTCCTGATTTTGCTGCATGACGTTGTTTTTGCAATGTGGACTTTGAAGGTCAGCTGGTCATCAAGGATTACCCAAATATTTTTGGCTGAACGCAATGGGATTATTGTTGATGAACCTAGATGGGTGGTGAAATTCTGCTGCAAGTGGCTTTGAAGAAACTCTGTCTTTGCTGTTAGGCAAATTGCAGCATTTTAATGATCACACCACATGGTGATAGTTACAAAAACGAATAAACACTCTGTGCTGAATAATTAAAGATTGGCGAAGTGACTGTGCTTTGTGTACTAATAAAGATTTGATGAGTTGAATAATCAGCAGTCGCTTGGCCAGATGCCCACTTGGGGAACAGAGTCAATCAATGGCTCTACCTTGATTACTCTGCTTAAGACTAAGGTTTTCCAGTAGTCATCAGAGGTCAATGGCTCACAGCCCGCTAACGACACTCAGGGGACCCGGAGTGTACTATGGGTGAGAATCAACGCATTATAACAAATGGGCTGAGGGTGAACTCTCATTGTTCTCATTGCCCTGGCAACACAATCACATGACCTCAGCCCAGGTGTTCCTGCATTAAGGATTTTACTGTGTAGATATCCACCACACCGTGAGATTTCACCACAACTCCAGTGTCTCAGACTCTATTACATGAAAGGCAAAATATCATCTGTTACTGTCAGTGCTGTGTAGTAACTGATTACATGTTATCTGTATTACGTAATTAGATTCCAAATATCAAGTAATCATGATATGATTACAGTTACTTTATTGTAGATTACATATTATTCACACAATGGCAGTAAAACATTTATAATGTAATGGTTTTACCTAATTCTTTTTTCACCTTTCTAAAAATCATGCTTTGTGTCATAACGTTTAGCTTTGACTATATTCACAATACAGAACTGCCATATAAATCTCATGTAAATAATTCTGTATTTTGGTGAAAAAAGCACCTAGTATTAAAGCTTTTGTCAACTCACAAACTCAGTGCAGTTCTTACATCCCCCACTTTGGGAAATCCTGGTTTTATGTAATGTTTAATGTATTTTATGTTGTGGTTATTTAAAAATGTAATATATGTTATTTCTCTTTGCTTTTTTATATCAGTGTGGTATGTTTAATGGTAGGTTTAAAACAAGTTAGATAAAATGAGTATAAAAGTAATCTAAAAGGTAATAGGAACACATTACCTGAAATGAGTAACCTACAGTATTGGTCATGTTACTTTAAAGGGGTGCTATTATGCTTTTTCACTTTTTGAATTTTAGTCAGTGTGTGGTGTGTATCTTTGGGCATTAAAAAGATCTACAAAGTTATAAATCTCAAAGTCCACTCCAAAAGGAGATATTTCGTTTTTAAAAAATGACTTCCTTCTTTCAGACGAATGCAATCGGAGTTATATTAAAATTTATCCTGGCACTCCCAAGCTTTAGAATGGCATAGATGGGTGTTTCTCTTAATCAGTTCAAAACAAGTCCAATAATGTGCATCCATTAATAATAATAATGGGGGGGATTAATAAAGGCCTCCTGTAGCGAATCGATGCATTTTTGTAAGAAAAAGATCCATATTTAAAACATAGGAATCACTTTAATCTAGCTTTTTTTGACAAGGGGCGTGGCAGTACTGAAACACCGTCTAAACTGTTCTCCAATCCCAACGCAGTGGGACAGCTAACCAATCACAACACATTTCGTTTTTCAGAAGGCGGGCCTTCATTAAACCTGGAACTAATCAAGCCATTTGTGCCAGGCTGGGAGAAATGTATTGTAATAATGTAAATTATGTTAAAAATAATACGGTTTTAGAACCACCAAGCATGAAAGCATGTTCTAGTACACCCCCAAAACAAAATCAAGACTTTGTAAAGGAGCATAATAGGACCCCTTTAAAAACGTAATTTGTTACTAGTAATAGTTACTAGTTACTTCTCACAAATAGTAACTGAGTTAGTAACTGCGTTACATCATTATAGAAGTAACTAATAACCAAGAAATGCAACTATTGTGTTACTTTAAAACAAACAAACAAACAAACAAAAAAAAATCCCCAATATTAAATATGTTACATGAATGAAATGGACACTAAATAGAATAAATTATTATTATAAAACATTGTACACTAATCTACTATAATGTATTTTAATGTTTCTGTGGGACAATGTGAGAGACACCTATCAAATTAAAAAAAACTATTGTAAATGTTATCAACCTTGGTAATAGAATTGCCACTGGCTAGTAATTTTTTTGTTTATTCACCAGACTAATATCTAGTTTTTTAAATATCCGAAAGTACACTTAGCATCAGTCAGTCAAGCATTATAATATAATATTTAGTAATTAGAAAAACCATGTATGAATGCATATGTGTCATATTGACTTATCTTGACTTATCTGGTGGTGGTGCTTAAGATATTGTTTTAAGATAACAAAACTACTACAAATTCTACAACTAATAACAATATAAAACACACTAAGGATTAATAAGCTGCTGGGTTTATAAATATTAATCATGCTGTCTGCATTCGCTCTAACTGATTCATTGAAATCAAAACAGGGAGGATAATAGGTGAGCGCCAGCCAATTAGATTGTCATTTGCGCATTAGTTGCGCCTACTACTGGAGAAACCGTCAGTTCTTAAAAGCTAAAGAATTCCAAAGGAACTCCGTTATTTTGACAGGAAAATACAACAAAGAATATCGTTTACATGTAATGTATCAAATCTGTATATATAAGACTCTCTCACTCTGTATCTTTCTTTGCATGTGTGTGAGATAAAGCGACGGCTAGTCGTGTGCCCTCACACTATGTCTTTGGTTCATCAAATACAGGTACGCTGTGCATCTATTCAGATTCAGATAAATTAAAATAAATTATAGCAACGCCGCATGTAATTGTCAGTAACAGTAATGGTGTTGTAACGGGGGAAACAGTAATTAGTTTGATTACTCGTTACTGAAAAAAATAATTTAATTTATAACGCTGTTATAGCCATCACTGGTAACCTAGATTATGTTACTAACTACAGTTTTCATCATGTAATCTGTAATCAGTAATGAACTACAGTTTGTAAGTATATTTATAACATATGAAACATATATGTGACATACATTTGTTTATTTTAATACACAGCAATACTTGGCACAGTTATGCTGCTTAATATTTTTTTTTATGGAAACAGTAATACATTTCTTTTTCCAGGATTCTTTGATGAATAGAAAGATTTTAGAAAAATTTGATACTTTATTTTCAACTCAAAATATGAACAAGCTTATGAACTCTCCGAATGTCTCTTTTAGTGTAAATTCCACCCCATGGACATCATTAGATTTACACATTCATAATCTCAGGAGATTATATGCTAATGTCTTTCACTGTTTTCTGAAGAAAATTGCCCAGCGGTCATTAGTCTGACAGCGGGGCTATAAAATGTTTCTTTGCCATTGATCGTTTCTCTTCTTCTCCCGACTGTCCATATTTGCATTTTTATTGAAATAAGAGAGCAGTGGAGCGAGTGAGGGAGGCAATGAAGACCTGTGCAAAGAGGAGAAACCTGCTACTGTACATTTAGTGGGAGTTAATTGAATGTATTCAGATGTGATGGATAGAATAGCTCCGCTCTCTCCCGGTACATTCACTGTGACACTTCAGAATCTATCTCTATCGCCTCTGTCTGTCCCTACGTCCTCCCACTCCCTTTAAATTAAAACCGATCTGGCCTTTGTGAGGAGACACTGAAGAGAAATCACGGAGCACATTTATTACTCGTGATCATTACCCCATTGAAACAGGGTCTCGGCACCTTATCGCCCACTGGGATTAATCTGAGCTGTGTTCTTCTGCTTTGTCAAGAGTCACTCGTGAGGGACCTTGTAGTGTCCTGCTTTGAACTGACCTCGTTTTCACCGTTTTTGTTCTTGAATCACAAGCACACATTCGGATGGGTTGTGTGAGTGTGACTCTATAGGGAGCTGCCAGCTCTTATGACTGATATTTGTCCCATTTCTTATGACGTATGCCTCAATCTTCTGCTAACTGCATTTTTAATATATTCTGGTCTCTATTTATTTTTCCGCCTACTGTTTAAAATTTAGGGATAGGGGTTTACTTAAATCCATGCGTATATATGGAATATGCTACATGTATAGATGTATGGGAATGTACTGTTACTTTGGATGTAACAATAATTTGGCATTTATTTGACCATTTATTTAACAGAATCTTATTTGCTTAATAAGAGGTTGGATCTCATGATTCCGCTTACATGAAAAGCACCTGCCTCCACAATGCACCTGGAAAGTTTGGCTACTGCTAAAAGCAACAGAAAACATCATTTATCAGTTGACTCTGCCACATTCTTCACCTAATACAGGAGTAAAAAAAGAATTATTGTTTGTAGTACATTGAAAAACAGTTGATGTAGAATTTACTTTCAAACAATTTTCGCTCAGAAATAGCAAATAACACACTGAATTAAAGATGAAATTTAGACTGACTGAAATAGTATTTTTCTTGTGACATAACTGTGAAAAATATTTTAAAAGTGCATATGAGGCAATCTTTAATATTTAACATCTTCAATATAAAGATTATTTATTAATCAGAATCTTAAATATAGACATTAATTCTAAGACTTGAGTTAAATATTTAGATATCATGTAAACTGAAATATCTTTGCACTGAACAAGCAAAGCATAGTAGCAAAAGTCTTAACATGGATTCAGCATTCAACATGTATTTTATTATGCTGCACCTTAAGGTCAGGTAAGTAAAAGGTGCAAACACATTTACAGGTAGCATACATTTTTTTCAATTTTATTTATTTGTGCAGAAAAAGAGAGCAAGGTTCTCTGGTCCCATTCAGATACATTTCAATGCTTTTAGGGCTACAGCAAAAAGTAGTCAGTGAGTGCCTACATATATTATGTAACAGAAAAAGATTAGTGATTGATCTAATTACCCATAATTGCATGTATGTGCTTGTAATAAAGAAGTGGAAGAATCTGGTTAATGGATGCTGTTTACACAGGCTCATGTCATTTGCTATGCGTTGATGCTGCCCAGGGGCATAACTAATTTGAATATAAGGTAAATATTTATCTACATTTAGATTAACAATAAATGTCTTAATGCTAGATACATATTTAAATGTTAAAACCAAATATTGAGATCCAATACTCAACAATATAATTACACTGCTCCTTATACAATTTACTTATGTGACCTTAAAGGTGTATGGATAGTATAGGAACTGCTTGGTGAACACAATTAGACTATAGCTTGCCAAACAGCTTGTAAAGTAGTGGTACTCTTTTGAAAGAGCAATTAGCTAAACTACTAGTGTACTACATCGAAAGGGGGAATATCTTAGATATACAGACCTAACTATAAATATCTAAAAAATGATTTATAATTTAATCATTTAATTTAATCATTCACTAGAATGAATAGCCTTGTTTATAATACATTTGTTTGTTTCATGACATTATAATGCAGTTTTGGCCAATCTACAGAGCTATTTGTTGGGAAAAAGCAGTTTGTTAATAAAGGTTAATAAAGGGTTAATAAAGGCCTTCTGAAGTGAATCGATGCCTGTGTGTAAGATATCCGTAATCTGTAGCTTTCGCTAACTGTCGTGCACACATTCATGAGAGAGTGAATGACGCATAGCGTTAGCTCCAGTGAGAATATGCTAATCTCACGAGAACCAAAATTTGTTTACAGCAAAGGAAAACCAGTCTCCTCTTGTCTTATACTGAAATCCTCCAGCATTTTTCTTTACAAATCCTCGTTTGTACTTCTAATTCATGACTTCTGTACTTCTAATTTCATTTTGATCTCTCTTCTGTGCTTTCGCGTTCATCACTTCACTTCAGCATTCATCAGCACATTCGCAATAAGTGGTTACAGTTTCTTAAATTTTATATATGGATATTTCTGTCATGATAACTCTCGGAGGGATTGGTATGGCATTGTACATGACAATATTATTGTATTTGGTGTTGGCAGAATAGATCTGCTATGCTGCTCCTGCGGCAGAGCAAGTACCGAGACTTGCCACTGCCAATACATCCACAACATGCTGTTGTGAGCAAGTAAGAAATATTGCTGCTGCACATATAACATATATGAATAACCCCCAAAGCATACACAAATCACCTCATAGCAGATCTATACAGGTGGAGCTGGGGAAGGTGGAGGGTTTCTGAAGCACACTGCAGCTGCTGCAGCGAACACTAGTCATATATTTGAATGTTGAGCAGAAAGCTCATTGGCTATTGATACAGGAGAGAGCCAATCAGCTGTGCCATGTGATGATGATCATTATGTCAGATTGAGGTAGACCTATTGGACTGCGCCATCTAGTGTTTCATGCCAGAACTCTGTATTTGTCTTACATAAACGCATTGACACATTTCAGAAGGCTGGCCCCTGGAGCCGTGTAGAGTACTTTTTTATGATGGATGGATGTGTTTTTTTCAGCTTCAAAATCTTAAACCCCATTCACTATCATTATAAAGCTGGAAAGAGCCAGGACATGTTTAATATAACTCTGATTGTATTCATCTGAAAGAAGAAAGTCATATACACCTAGGATGGCTTGAGGGTGAGTAAATAGTTATAAAATATATTCTTTTTACTCTGTCTTTAAGAAAATAAATATTTTTGAATACTATTGAATCAAAATGTCAGATTTGAACCTTGTTTTCAACTAAATCTGGCAAAACTGGGCAGATTATTGTAGCACACTATACTGAGTGTCCCATAGTAGTTCTTACCGCTTCAGCATTGTAGACCCATAGAGTCCTGTAAGAATAATTGGATTTGTTACTTCATTACTGTAATAAATGAGTGTTACAGAGTCTCCTTCCTTTATTGATAACCTGATCTCCGCAAAGAGACTCTGAGCCTCCTGAAAAACAAACTGCACCTCTCAAATATCACACAAGCCCCTGTATAGAGAAACTAACTCTAGTTAGAGATGAAGTGGAGCAGTAATACTGCTGCCTTTACTATGCCACAAAACACAAAGTTTGTTGCAACTCTTTTTATCTGATTTATTTGGTCAAGAAGGATACTACCAGTCAATTTGACATTTTCAGGATCTTGTAATGTACAAACCATGTAACAACAATATAAAAGCATCTCTCGGATCTCTTGTCCTTTAAATTAGTACATGTTATCTGGGCCAGATGAGCATTAATTTTCCCCTTCCTCCCTGGATCAGGTCCAGATTCGGCCTGAAGGTGAAATTGGTCATGTTGTCTTCTGAACATGAGTTCAATCGTAAACTTTCAGCCTCTCTCTTTACTCCCTATGAATACCCACTCTTCTGCGGATTAGTTATGCAAGAAAAGGCCAATGTGATTGGCCCTGATCTAAGAGTGTTACTAATTAAAAATCAATCTGAGGGCCATTAGCACGCATAGTCATGTGCCAAGGTTGTATTTTCCAGTACGGCTGCTGTAATGAGTTCAGAGTGACGTCAGGCAAAGCGAGAGCGAATAGATCCTGGATAATCACTCAAGCTCAACTTTACAGCTGGTAGTTTGTGTAAACCTGCTGAATTCGTAGTCTGCCTCAATTGATCCACTTACCCTGAACTGGATAGAGCAACGAAATGAATGTGACTTTTCATTGGGTACGAGGGGGTCCATAGATAACTATTAGAGGCATATTTGGGGCTCCATAGATAACTATTAGAGGCCTATTTGTTGGCCTGGATGTGCGGGCAACTGAGGGGCCACAGGAGCAGGAAGGCATTAGTCTGCTTTAAGCTGAGTGTTGCTGGATACGGAGGTGATAAATGTTAGTGAACTCTCAGCTGCACCAGGGGAATAGCTGCGCGCAGACATACACTCTGGAACTTATTAAACTCACACAGGCATATTTCACACCGGATCCGGAAAAATCAGCCCAATTACAGAGGTGTTACCAGAGCCGAAACCCACCCTGCGCTGTAGGGGAGCCCGGAGCGGCGCTCGCCTTTAACAGAGTCCATCTGACGGAGGACTGGAGTGTGTCTGTATGAGACTGAGTGACTCAAACTATAGTGAGATGCTGCTGAAGCCTGTTCCAGTTAAGATGTCTTATAATATTCATAACTTTAGCTAAAATCTAAATGAGTATCCCTTGATTTCTGTGAAATTCCTCCTTGGGAGTTATTTCTTACAATTTAGAAAAATTGTAATTGCGATGTGATGTTGGTTAGAGTAAAAGCAAAGCAATTTAATATTTCTTTCTCTCTTATTAACTTTCCAACATAGACATGAATATTGCAGCAATAAAATAAAATCAAAAGCGTGTGTATACTGTTATTGATGCATTATGTATTTTATCATTTTTAGCTTTTTTTTTTTCACAGCTACAGACACTGATGGGAAATGTAATTTGCTTGTGTTTATCTGTCACTTCATAAACCGGCTAAATTAGTTGTATTTTTTGGCAAGCATTATTACAATCCTTCATCAACAGTACATGATGCATGCAAAGTAAATTAAAAACTGTGTTAAGTAGCAATTAGCTTCCATGAGTCTTTGAAGTCAGGGCTCAATGAATTTTCCCACTGCTAATTATGACATTTTGGTGGTATTTACATGCACTTATTTTATACAATAATTACAATTTGACATTATCTTAGATAATGCGATCCCTGAATGCATCGAGAAAGCTCAGTTTTTCCCATCCAATCCTTTGTGAAAGGGTGTGCATTTAATTGTATTGAATGTGAACTTGAACTTTAAATCTTATAATATATATAAAATATATATTATATAAATATATATATATATATATATATATATTTTTTTAAAGGAGAAGTCCACTTCCAATACAACAATTCACAAATAATTTACTCACCCCGTTGTCATCCAAGATGTTCATGGCTTTTTGTCTTCAGTCGTAAAGAAATTATGGTTTTTGAGGAAAGCATATCAGAATTTTTCTTCATATAATGGACTTCAATTGTGCCCCCAATTTTGAACTTCCAAAATGTAGTTTAAATGCAGCTTCAAAGGGCTCTAAATGATCCCAGCCGAGGAAGAAGGGTCTTATCTAACGAAACGATCTGTCATTTTTTTCGGAAAATAAAAATGTGTATACTTTTTTAAGCACAAAAGCTCGTGTGGCATTATTTTCCTGTGTCCTTCAGCAAGCAGGAAATATACAGAAATTGAATAAAGTTATCAAACACTAAATGCTAAACTAAATATAGATGAATTCTCTTATTTAACAGAGATCACAGCAGCTGGGTTATTTGGGAGCTATCACTTTAAGAGCTGCCGCTGCTCAACATGATGTGGATCTGATGTGCACATACATGCTCGTAATTTCATTTGCACTTTAATATGAAATGATCAGGCTACAGCACGCGCCACCGCATTTATGCATGCAATTAAAGCGCTTGTGCTACGAGCAAGACAGGTAAATTCATTTTTACTGACATATGGCCTGACAACATCTCTTCTGACTGCAGTTCACTGTTGTTCTACCGAAGCTCACTTGGAGTGCACATCTTAAAAGTTTCCTGTTTGATGTGGTCGTAAAGATGCTCTGCGTCTAAATAAACACAATTTTTGTCAAAAAAAGAGACGGAATAGCAGTTGTGAGTGAGGTGGCCAACCCTAGCTCCTCCCCTGCATTAACTGTGTTAACAATTTTAATGCCATTGATCGCCTGCATTGTAGTTTTGACAGCACTAGTAATAACATATATATTCAAACACATAAAAGTTTCAATTACATTGATATTCAAATATTTTTAGTTGACCATAAATGCTTGTCAGTATATTTGACAGTACGCTTTATATTTTAAAGACAATAAAAGTCCTACTTAAGTGCTTAGGTGTGTATATGAGTTGCTGCCCATGAAGAGTCTTTCAAGAGATTTGATAGGGTTCCTTAGAAGACAGCTGCCTACATGGCCAGCAGACAGCGTTTGGACCACAGCCACTGTGTGTTCATGTGTGAGCAGTGTGTGCTTGTGTGTATTCATGTACGACAGAGTGTTTCTGACAGAGGGAGTGCTGGGAGTAAGGGAGAAAGATCAGTCTCGCTGGATCAGGTGTGATGCTGTATCTCAAGGAGAGCTCAATGACAGGGCTGTCGATGTATTCCCCATCTGAGAGTATTTTTAGAGCTGCCATCATGGCCCTCATGCATATTTCAATAGATCCTTTTGTATATTAGGAGCGAGCGCACACAGACGAGACTGAGCGCGGGCACAACATGACTGTAAGAAATATGGGCTTGATTCTCCTATCTGACAGAGCCCTCAACCGCTCGGCAGATACGTCCACTTTGACTTTCAATAGATAGTGGAAGAACTTCATTGATTGCATTAGAAGACAAAAACAAAAGGATGACATTGACCCCAGCAGCACAGGGGCCAGTGTCTCCATCACGCTCCAATTTGCACAGACTGGTCTCAACCTGAATTAATTAATGCACACACACACACACACACACACACACACACTCACTCACTCACTCACACACACGCACTTTGTCTTTCTCTCTCTTTCCTTGTTGATCGCTCCCTTTGTCTTCTGCTTCTTTCAGGGTTTCTTGGATGAGGTTCAGGTTTAGGTGTTAAATACTGGTGCGGTGTCCAGTGAGAGGACGTAATGAATTCTGATAGGAGTCGTGGGTGGCCAGTTCTGCAGATATATCACCACTCAGCCGTACATTATCTCATATAATGCTTCAATTTCCCCCATCTGATTAAATCAAAGTTTATGAAGCTGTCACTGCGCCACTGATGATGGACCCATAATTTAGCAGTAATGCTTGTATTTGATGGCATCAGTGCTCACACTGCCTGTCGCGGATGATTTCGGCCCCACATTTGAGTGTGCCAGTGCTGTATCCTGTATCAGTACTTCTGTAGTTTTCTTCATTATGTTATTAAAGGTGTAGGGTTTTTCTTTGCCGCTAGCGGCACCGAATGGAATAAAATGCAAGAGTGACCACCCACTTTTCAGCATTCTTGGTTCTGGAAGTATTTTTCCCTTTGTCTTCAATCATTCTGAAAGTGTGTATTAAGGCTGGAGCTAAACTTTGCATATGCACATATACACATCATTCAGGTCAAACATGCAAGCATCTTTGATTCTGAATTTTTTATCATTCCTGAGTGCAGCAACTGGCCTTTTAAATGTGTGTTTAATTCTGTTGTGACATTAATTCTGAAACACAGGTAACCTGTCTGAAATTCCACCTTGGCTATGTGAGGATCTCGACTCCATTGGAAATCTATCAGGATCATGGATTGGCCTAAAACTTTCAAGGTGCTTTAATGAGGAGGTGGGGGTGTCGCCATGGCGATGTAGCGGGGCATCCAATTTCCATTATTGACTGTTGCAGGCACTGTGTGTGTGCCCTGTGTGTGTGTGTATAAATTGGCTCCAGTGGGGATTGTAGGCTGTTGAGATCCCCAGCTGTAAATCGCAGTGCTGGAACATTTCCTCCTCTTTGGCGCCAGCCTCTCTCTCTCTCTCTTTCTTTCTTTCTCTCTCTCTTTCTCTCTTACTTCGTTGCCCTAATCAATAGCTAATTCTGTCTGGCGTCTCTGTGGCAATGCTAATGTTAGGTTCAGGACTTGTATGGTTGAGTAGCTTACGGACGATTTTCACAAAACACAGTCTTCGCAACATAAAATGCATCCAAGTATTTGCACAGTGGGAAATTCACACAGAAATCATCTAGGTTTGTATTTGTTACACTCCTGTCTCTCTCTCCTCATCTCTCTCTCTCTCTCTCTCTGGAAAGACAGACAATGGTTGCTGACCTCACCTAATTGGATAGATGTTACCATGGCAACTCTCCAGACCGGTTCCAGGAGGGAGTTATAATGATCGGAGCAGGGATGGGTTTTGGATGGCAGCTCAAGACCATGTGTATGTTTTAGTGTACTTGTATTTGACATTTTGGAGTGCATTGAGAGGCAATTTTATGGTAGCTGAAAGAGCTCAACGAGCTGCAACTAAAGGAAACACATGTAAATTAGGAAAAACACCAGCAAATTAAGAAAACATCTTCATCAGTTTCACAACACATGTGCTGCAAATACTCACAAAACTAGCAAATATGTAAATGCATTTATTTGCCTTTATTTATTTGCAGTAATGAGTAAATTATTATTATGTTGAGTGTATGCAGTGCGTTTCTGTATTTGGTTGCTTTGAGTATTTGCAGGGTGTTTCTGTATATTGGGTGCATTGTGAGTATTTGAGCATATTTCTGTATTTGGTTGCGCTGTGAGTATCTGCAGCGTATTCCTGTATTTGGTTGTGCTGTGAGTATTTGTAGCACAATTCTGTATTTGGTTGTGTTGAGTATTTGCAGTGTGTTTCATTATTTGGTTGCATTGTGAGAATTTGAGCATGTTTCTGCATTTGGTTGTGTTGTGACTATTTGCAGCATGTTTATATATTTGGTTGTGTTGTATTTTCAGTGTGTTTCTGTATTTGGTTGCATTGTGAGTCTTAGAGCATGTTTCTGTATTTGGTTGTGTTGTGAGAATTTGAGCATGTTTATGTATTTGCTTGTGTTGTGAGTATTTGCAGTGTGTTTATGTATTTGGCTGTTTTTGCAGTGCATTTCTGAATTTAGTTGCACTGTGAGTATATGCAGCGTGCTTCCGTAGTTGGTTGCGTTAAGTATTTGCAGTGTCTTTCTGTATTTGGTTGCGCTGTGAGTATCTGCATCACATTTCTGTATTTGACTGCATTGTGAGTATTGCCGCATGTTACTGTATTTGGTTGCACTGTGAGTATTTGCAGTGTGTTTCTGTATTTGGTTGCATTGTGAGTATCTGCAGCGTGTTCCTGTATTTGGTTGTGCTGTGAGTATTTGTAGTACATTTCTGTATTTGGTTGCGTTGTGAGTATTGCAATGTGTTCCTGTATTTGGTTGTGAGTATTGTGAGTATTGCCGCATGTTACTGTATTTGGTTGTGCTGTGAGTATTTGCAGTGTGTTTCTGTATTTGGTTGCATTGTGAGTATTTGGAGTGCATTTCTGTATTTGGTTGCATTGTGAGTATCTGCAACGTGTTCCTGTATTTGGTTGCGCTGTGAGTATTTGTAGTACATTTCTGTATTTGGTTTCATTGTAAGTATCTGCAGCATGTTCCTGTATTTGGTTGCACTGTGAGTATTTGCATCACATTTCTGTATTTGGTTGCGTTGTGAGTATTGCAACGTCTTCCTGTATTTGGCTGCATTGAGTATTTGCAGAGCATTTCTGCATTTGGTTGTGTAGTGTGTATTTACAGTGTGTTCCTGTATTTGGTTGCGCTGTGAGTATTTGCAGTGTGTGTTTGAGTATTTGCAGAGCATTTCTGTTTTTAGTTACTTTGTGAGTATTTGCAGGTGGGTTTCTATAATTGGTTGCATAGTGAGTATTTGCAGCGCGTTTCTTTATTTGGTTGTGTTGTGGGTATCTGCAGTGCATTTCTTTGTTTGGCTGCATTGTGAGTATTTGCAACACATGTTGTTAAAGTGATGATGTTTTTAAATTGTTTTTTATTAGCATGTGTTTTCTTCAGTTGTAGCACATTGAGCTCTCTCAGCCACCGTACAATTTTGCAAAAAGAAGAGTGGTATTATTATGGGATATCATACTAACATTTTCTACCCAATAACTGAAACAAACAACTGCATTTGCAAAATGTCAACAAAGTGCACTGTGAGCAGTTCTGTATGCTACAATACAATACGCTTCCATTGCACTGGCAATTAAGCTCAAGGTTTGAAGCTTTGATCTCTTTGTTTTTTGAACATATGCCAAAATACATTCATACCTTGGCATACTGTATGTATATGGTATTCTGTCTCATCACAGTACCATACCGGCACAGTACATTTAGGCTGTGGTTCCTTCTTCTTTTGGTCTCTTGGTCTGCTGTCCTCCCCTCTCTGTTCAGTGATCACTATACCCACACCAGGATACATAATATCCTAGATTGGACAAGAATCTCTCTAAATCAATATTCTTTATTGTTCCAGTTACTGCCACAGAGACAGCAGTTTAATTTAAGACATTAGCATATTAAGAGGTGTTTCAAATGAATAATTACACTCCAAGATATATGTTCCCAGGTTCTAATGTCCAATTACAGAATAAAATAAAAACACAGAACTTGCAATTAGTTTAATTGGATTGCAGTATTACTAAGGACTAAAACAAAGAGAGCAACAGTGTGATTTATGGTGTCACAATTAAATTACTTCACTTATAAAGATGTCATGTTCGCTGCCTGAGGCCTTTGAATCTCTCTCTCGCTTGAATCATATATTACTACACATTCAGCCAGTATCATCTTAAATACACACACTGTACATTTTTCTTGACTCCTTTCACCATTTTTGATTAAAAACGTAACAGTGCATTCTAAGCCAATTCATCCTGCACCGACAGACACAGACTAACACCAACAACAGACTGAGTAGAGTACGACACATTTTAGACATTACAAGATTTGACAAATGCAGATTCAACATGTTCAATGGGTGAAAACAAGCGCCGACCAACAACAACAGACATTAAGATACATAGTCATGAAAGTGTATTCAAGTACACTGGAATAGCTTTTTATTCCAATAATATTGTTACAGCTAGTGCAATTTTCTTTTTAAATGTACTTTTAAGATGATTAAGTGCACTAGATATTAAATACACCAGTGGCGTGCAGTTGGTCTTGAAATGTTGTTCAATTTATTAAGCCAACTATAAATCTAATCAAGTTAGTGTTTTTAAGCATTTTTACATTAATTCCAAAATAATAACCCAAAGGCTCCTGGTGTAACTTTACCCACTGGTGTCACTACTGGAGAGCTTTTTTAATGTCATATTTGCTGTGTTTTATTTTTGTACATCTAGTTATTTTCTCATACAGTTTTTTGAGGAGGCATTGCCTCTCCTGCCTCCTTAGACGAAACACCCCTAAACTACACTACCCTTATGAAAAAGAAGTTTATTCAAACGTGCTATTAGTATACTCCTTTTAAACTAAAAATAGGAAAGTATACTTTTATATACTAGAAAGTGGGCCAATTTAGTCCCAAGGAGTATTGAAATAGTACACTTACACAGTATACTTCTAGTACACTAATATTTGTATACTTCCTACGTAAAGTGTACTTAAAAAAATATATGAAATGTACTTAAATTGAAGTATACTACTTTTTGGTAAGGTTAACCATTGTGTGGGCATAATAAAGTCTATGGCTGTTCTGATGGAATCTGATGCTATTTAAAAACATTTCCCTCCCAGGCACATGCCAGTTGGTCATATGGTTTTCTGAAGGTATACCAGAACTCTTTAAGCTTCAGTGCCAAAAATACTGTCTAGGTGGTCAGATCACTAGGGTCTGGAGCAACTGACTTTCTCAGCACCAGGCAATACCAGACTACAAGCGAACCAAAGAAAAGCCTTGTCTCGACTTTCATCTGGTAATGTGATTCAAATGTGTTTTCCTGCTGTTGAGTTGAACGGTGACAAGGTAGGTCAAACTCATGAATGTGCACATATTCAGACACATGCAAGACCAATCACAGAAGGAATTAGTTTGTCCTTGAGTGAGCTAGACAAACAATATGCAAAACAAAATTCAATCCTATGAAAAAGTAATTTTAAGTGACCTCAGAGACGTGTCATTGTAATGGATTGTTCTATGCTGATTGGCTCTTGATGTTGTCACATTCCTACAAATGCAAACGTAAAGATGCAAATCGTAACCAGTCATTGATATGCATTGTATTCAAGCCCAGCAATCTGAGAGTAAAATATGATTCATCTGATTATTGTAATGTTATTGTACCATTTTTTTTTTAAATGCCAAAGATGACTGCAGTATGGCTTCATTATGTTAAGAGATATTTTCATTTCTTCATCTACTAATACTATTATAGGGAGAGCATTATAACTTTCATTATTAAAAACAACAAACTCCGTAACCTGACTCGGCTTTGATTGTGTAATGAATCAAAGGCCTGTCTCAAATTCATCACACACTTTGGAAAGACAAGATTATGTCTAAAGAGAAAAATATTATTATTTTTAATAAACTGACATTAAAATGGTTTTGTGCATACAATCTCACACTGCCTTTCTCAACATGACACATAAAATGGAGAGAATGTACTCGTTTTTAGCAGAGACCTGTCTTACTGCAATGCTCAATTGATGAGTGCCTTAAATTTGATGAGACAGAGAAATAGACAGATAAACAAACAGAGAAACATAAACACAAACAAACAGGTAGATAGATAGATAGATATAATATCATTTTTCAGCAGCTGTTAGTTGATATAAGTGTCACATAAAGCTGTTTCAAATGTGTTTTTCCGCGAGTGTGTGTGTATGTATGGTTGTGCCTGCTGTCTGGCACTGATGTATGACTGTGTGAGTCTCGTCAGGGCAGGATCAGGTTATGTCAGAGTTGGCGCGGAACGTTTACTCTCTGAGATGCTGGGCGCCCCTTGCATTTACTCCTGCTGCCAATCAGCTGTTATCTGAGCCTGCATCCATTCCGAATGGAGGAAGGTCAGTCAGCGTGATTGTGTTAGCAAAGACAAACTCAGCTCCGCTGCACGACTTCTAGTGGCTCCATTGGCCATAAACTGGGTTAGGTTAGACTTACACTCATAATTTCATAAAAATAAACAAGCCAAGGAAAAGGAAAGGACCAATAATCAACCTCTTCATCTGACCCTAGAGAACACAGCATGGAACTGGCCGCTGGAAGTCACGTTTTCCAATGGGACTTACGATAACACAAGCTTCTGTTGCAGGTGCAACACATCAGCTATTTATTTGAGACAGTTACATAAGCATAACGTCAAGAACTGAGACTAAACTTCATTAACCAATTATAACATAAATGCAAAAAAAAAAACAAAAAAAAATCAGGCCGCAGGCTGAGTGCTGTAGGTAATCACAGCGTGCTGATATACAGACATATTGGATGGCTACAAGTGTGATATTGCATTTATACAACAGTTTGGTGACATGAGTGTGTAAATACATAAGAAACAACAACAGAGTGTCTTTAAAAACCCTCTGTTGTGCAAACTATTTCCTTCCACCACCGATTCAAATCTCAAGTTGACAGTTGATCAGCTGAGCCAAAGCCTTCATTACTAATTTAAAAATGTCACCAAAACTAGTAACGAAGGAGCGTTGAGTTGCTTCATTGAAAGCTTATTGTATTACTGTATTAAAAGCTCACTGTATTATGTCAAGTATATTGTGATAGAGAGATGGACTGAGTGAGTGTAATTACCTGCATCTGATACAGCATTCATTCTTCAGTTCGATCTCATATTCACAATAAAATATTAGTTTGAATATCCACTGACGAAAGCAATATATTTGTCGCACTATCCTTTCAACTGTTAAGGGTGATTTCCAACGACAGCGCTGCATTTGTTGGCTGCATCTTACAATGTGTTGTTGAAAGTTAATATAACTTTCATGTTTGCAACCCTGTTTAAGTCTCTTTCATTATAAAAGTCTTCACTGCTGACTCACTCATAAAAATGTCTCGTCGCCATCTAGGGTGTGATTTGTGAAGAAAGCAGAGGGGGGGGGATGCTTTTGAAAACTTTTTTTTTTTCTGTCCATAGGCGGAGGTTACCCCAACTCCAGTGATGCTATAGCATAAGAAACCTAATGTTAGTGTAATCTGTTAACAACGCACATTATATGCCTGTCTTTTTAGACAAGTACCAGATAATAAGTGTCATGTCATGAAATGTTTTTAATATGACGGAAACTGTCTGATGTGATAACAATTTAATAAAAATATTGTAAGTTAGGCCTATTAATTGTAATGATTTCATTTCAAACAATGAATAAATTATATAGAGAAAGTGAACAAAGAGCACAGTATCAACAGAGCTTTTTGAAACTCCGAACCAGTAAACCACTGCGTCGCAAAGTGATTCACTATTTCGAAGTGCTCCACTCAGATCGCAAATCATTTGATTCAGAACGGGACTTCGAAGGGCATAAAGTGGGTTCGCAGGATGCTTTTATCCCCACTGAGGATAAAAATAAGAGGGATGCATAGACCAAACGGGGGGAAATCCAACCATCCTCCCCCCCGGCAAATCGCACCCTGGGTGGAACAATGAAACTAATCATCATCACGAACACACACTGTTTCCCAATACTAAATACTATTATTAAATACAAATTTAATGTATTGAATAATAATATTTAACAAAGAACAACAGCAATCATAAAAGTTGCCAGGCAATTGCCCTACTTAGTTACTGTTGCTATGTCCGACAAACAATGGTGCTCTCATGGATCATGTTCTCACACAGTGAAAAATACATCATGGAACAAACAGTAAACTGACAACATGAGAAGACAGAGCAGGTTACTTCAGATATGAAACAAGATGTCAGCTTTAAAATGTTGTAATTTTTCAAGAAATTCAAACAATAAATATTGTTTTGTGACTCTTATAATGTGTCATGGCAGATCACTGTATTGCCTTATTAGATCAATTGAAACGTCTTTTCTTATTTACTTAAAGCATGAAATAAACATGAATGAACATCAGAAAGTATTTTATTTTAACCACGTCAATATACAATACATAATAAGTTTAAGTCCACCGAAGTTAATCTACTCTCATGTCTGATTTGTCAGACATAATGGTGGATTCAGCTTTATGATTGGTCAGATCGCCTGTCAGTCAAGCCGTTTGTGAAGGTTAATTCAGTCAAAAGTACAAAGGCAGCACTCTGATATACAGCATTGAATGTACATAAAATATAACATTGTAAGATATTGCCCTCAGCCAAAACTATTTGCTCTAGAACAAATAATAAATTAATGAGACCGAAGACTGCCCAATAGATGTACCCAAAACTAATTACATCTCAAGTTTAACCACTATAGAAATATCAGAGCCAGCAGCAAATTCCAGAAGATCTGGCTGAGGTGAGGCTGCTCTTGGCACATTCATGAGTGCTGAACGGCAGCTGATGCCCTGGAGCTCACGTGTCTGAAAATGTTGAAGCAAATTTTCAAATACACATTATCTTTATTAAAAAACTGCATATTTGAAGTCTAAACCAGTATATTATCACCTAAAAATCTTAAAACTACATTCAGTGACACAAAAACAGTATTATTTATAAAATTATATTGGATTTGGTTGTCCGCCATGACGCTCACTATGAGTATTCGCACTCTTCTCAGATTCAAGGACCAGAATGAATGAATGATTGATTGAATAAATAAATAGTTTTAAAATAGCAGCAGATTTGTTACATTCAGCCATAAAATTGCTAATATAATATGTGACCCTGGACCACAAAACCAGTCTTAAGTCACTGGAGTTTATTTGTAGCAATAGCCAACAATACATTGTATGGGTCAAAATGATTGATTTTTCTTTTATGGCAAAAATCATTAGGAAATTAAGTAAAGATCATGTTCCATTAGGATATTTTGTAAAATTCCTACTGTAAAAGTATGATAACTGAATTTTTGATTAGTCATATACATTGTTATGCATTATTTGAAGAACTTTAAAGGCAATTTTCTCAAAATTTAGATTTTTTTGCACCCTCAGATTCCTGATTTTTAAATAGTTGTATCTTGGCCAAATATTATATATATCCTAACCAACCATACATCAATGGAAAGCTTATTTATTCAGCTTCAAAATCTCAATTTTGAAAAAAAATTACCCTTATAACTGGTTTCGTGATCCAGGGTCACATATGGTTGTCAACATATTTTAGTGACTTTAAACATAAAGGCTTATTGGGTTTTTGAATGGCTCTTTGGTTAAAAATAAATAGTGTTAATCTATGAAGATTATTATAAGAACCATAAACTTTTGTTTGTCACAGAGCTTATTTTCTGCAATAATACAAAAGCCAATGGAAAAATCCTATCACTTTTGGATTTACTTACAAAACTGCATCACCACTGTCAGTGCATTACACACCATATCAAATGATGCATTTGGGATGCTCTGAAAAGTTCCATTGCATTGGCCCACATTGGAAGTATGATTCCAGGTGGACTAACAAAAAGCCTTGGTTAAAGTCTCTTAGTGGATTACATTCAGTTTTGTGTGCTGATCGGACGATCGACAGGCGTTTAAAAGCTTGTTTGAAGTAAGTTAGGTGCCTTAACTGGGTACTTATGTAGTTCTTGTTAAAACAGACCACAAGAGTGCAAAACATGACATCTGCCTTAAAGTCTCTAAAACAAAGTTTCTGTGGAAGGATAAATGATGACTTCCACTGTTGTATCAAATCCTCTAGACTAACACTGAACAGTGCCATTTTTCTCCTGTTCTCATACGTGAGCGAGACCGGTGCCTCAACGGGACCCGGCTTGTCTCAGCTGTGCGTGTTTGTGTGTGTGTTGTGGCACTGCAGCAGGAAGCAGGGCTGCTCTAGATGCCTGCATTGTCATGTGACACATTCCCATTGAAGCAGCGCTGTGTTGTGAGGCCTGTTATTTTTACCCAGCGTGCACCTGGACGGGCCCCCAGACCTGCTCGAGCCTGCCTTTCCTCCATTGCACAGCACCCTCAGGTGTTTCTTTAAAGCCTGTCATCTTCATTCTCTCATCGCCTTTCCCTCGACGCGCAATCGCAGCAGCTGCAGACGCCTTTAATTGGTGAGTTTGGGGGAGTTCGGAGCGTCTGATGGCTGTGTATTATCTCTCTTTCTTCTACTATCGGCCCCTAAAAAATCATTTGTAAACTCCCGGGTGTAATTACTGAGAGCCATGATTAATTGTCCCATAAAATTAGCCTTGGTCTCGCTTTCATTTTTACTGCGTGGAATATTAATTAATGTTAACTCTCTCTCTACCCCCACCTATCGTACCCCTACTCTGTCGCGCTCTCTCTTTTCTTAAGCACATCTTTTGAATATTCAACGTCGGAGTGAAAAATAGCCGGGGGCTAAAGCAGTGCATTAGCGTGGCAGTGCTCTCAAATCACCAAAAATACAGATCTGGAATTAAAAGATGAGCTCTGGGTCATAAATAACCTCTCGGAGGTCAGCGGACAAAAGTAAGCAGCTACTTATGTAAATATCATCTCCTGTGGAAGCCGAGAGGCGTCGGGAAATATGCTAAGGAGAGACTGGGCTTCTGTTGACACGTCGAACGCGCATCTCGCTTGAATGCACCTGTTTATTTAACCCCTCTGATAAACGGCAAGTTGAATGAATCTCATAAAATCGTATTCTGCATAGTGTCGTAGTGTAATGCGCACGCCGCAATGTCACCTTGAATGAAGCGTCTTCCCAAAAGAATACATTTGTGTAATAATATGGTAATTCACACTTAGCTCTGAATCTGATTAGTATGTTAATCTTACTGTACGCATACAGGAGAACCCACTGCAGCCGCTCACTGAAAAGGACTGTATTTTCTGACAATATAACGCTGTATTCAGCATTTTAGCGTAAATCAATTTTGAAATTACTGTTGAACAAACAAACAAAACATCTTGTACTGCATTGTGGGATAATAGTGTAAACAGTTGTTTTGTTGTCGCCATTCTGCAGGAGTGTGTTTCCTTTGACTGGCGATTTTTAGTGTAATAGTATTACAACTTTTTCTTAATTACAGAAAATTAGCTTTTTGTGCTTTTTCAGTGTATGTGGAAATACAGAAATGCACAGAAATTAGTAAAAAAAAATTATAGACTACAACTTAAAAGTTTGGGATCAGGATGCTCATCAAGGCTGCGTTTATCTGATCAAAAATACAGAAAAAAATGCTATATTGTGAAATAATATTACGCTGTAAAACAACATTCTACTATTTTAATATACATTAATAATCTAATTTATTTCTGTGATCAAAGCTGAATTTTTCAGCATCATTACTACAGTATTCAGTGTCACATGATTCTTTAGAAATCATTCTAATGTACTGATATATTATTAGTGCTGAAAACAGATGTGCTTCTTAATTTTTTTTTGAAACCTGTGATATTTTCAGGATATTTTTCAGGATTCTATGATGAATAAAAAGTTCAAAAGAACAGCAGTTATTTAAAATAAAAAGATCTTTCCTAACAATATACACTAATGTTCAAAAGACTGGGGTCAGTACATTTTTATTCTTTCTTTTTTTGAAAGAAATTAATATTTTTATTCACCAAGGATGTGTTAAATTAATACAAAGTGATAGCATAGATTTACATTGTTAGAAAAAAAAATATTTTGAATAAATGATGTTCTTTTTAAATTGTTTTTCATCATAGAATACTGAAAAAAGAATCACAGGTTCCAAAAAATATTTGGAAGCACAGCTTTTTCCAACATTGATAATTCTAATAACAAATCCGCATATTAGAATGACATCTAAAGGATCATGTGACACTTAAGACTGGAGTAACAGC
Source organism: Labeo rohita (assembly GCF_022985175.1). Taxonomy (NCBI): domain Eukaryota; kingdom Metazoa; phylum Chordata; class Actinopteri; order Cypriniformes; family Cyprinidae; genus Labeo; species Labeo rohita. The sequence goes on along the minus strand of NC_066877.1, from coordinate 3,465,099 downwards.
TGATGAAAATTCAGCTTTGCATCACAGGAATGTTTTTTTTCTGTATTTTTAAACAAACAAATGCAGTCTTGATGACCAAAAGAGACTTCTTTAAACATTACAAGTCTTGCTGATCCCAAACTTATATAAAGTTTAAAATATACACTACCATTCAAAAGTGTGGGGTTGGTAAGATCTTATAAATGTTTTTGAAAGAAGTTTCCTATGCTTGCCAAGGCTGCTTTTATTTAATAAAAAAATACAGTAAAAACAGTAATACTGTCAAACATTATTACAGTTTCTATCTGAATAGATTTTACAAAGTAATTTATTTCTGTAATGGCAAATCTGAATTTGTTCAACTTTTTAAAACTATTTTCACAGCTAAAGACTGCTGAAGTGCTGCTTAATATTTTTGTGAAAACAGAGATACCTTTTTCTTATTAATTCTTTAATAGCATCTGATTTTTGTTAATAGAATGTTAAAAAAAGGAAAAATATATTTATTTTAAATCTTTTGTAACATAAAAATATCTTTATTGTCATTTTTGATCAATTCAATGCATACTTGCTGAGTAAAAGTATTGATTTTTAAAATTTTTCAGAATGTTGCACTGACCCCAAAATTTTAAATGTTTTTATTATTATTTTTTAATTATACAATATATTTTTATATATCTACAATACAAAGATTACAAACTGCAATTAAGAATGACAGTTAAGATGTGAATCAAGATGTGAACATCAGACTATTACAGATTATCTGTAGATATACAACAGATAAATGTAACGTAGACACAGATAATCATTGATTTTACAGCACAGTCATTTCCGGCCGTTCACTGTGAAATTAATGTCTATGGGTGTCATTTACTGGTAATAAATTCTAGTTACTGCAGTAAAATTGCTGTGAAAGTATACAATTGTTGTACAGTAATATGCACAGTCAGTATCACCGTGTCAGACTATATGACTTCCTGTGCATATATGTGTGCTTTGTGCATAAACTATGTGCGCATTGATCAGTGCTACATGCTTCCAGCAAATCCCTGCTGAATGCAGAAAAGAAAGGACAACCTTTATTAGCCAATAGGCTCAAATTTATGTACTGCAAATGGCACGGTTGGATCCCAAGAGAGCAAATCACCTCTATGCAAGAACGGCAGCATTCCAGAAGCCTCTAGAGAAGCTTTCAGCTATACGTATGCGTATGTGTGTGTGTTTGGGGGAACAGATAGTTTGTGCACTGCGTAAACGCCCTCCATGTACAACACCGTAGGTCTAAGAAGAAGCACATAAACATGGAAATTAAGGATGTCTAGGTCACTTCCTGTTTGTGTAGCTTCTTTCCACAGGGCTATTTGGCAGCCCTCCACAATGGAAGAGCGTTTGGAATCGAAACGCCACCTTGAGCTCAAACATTTAATGGCCTGAGATTCCAGATAGTATTGATCTTCTTGTGGAAGAAACCTTTAAACGAATGACCCAATAATTATAAACCCAATGCAATTAATTTGATCACCATCAAACCAGACCTGAGCACCTTACACTATAAAAACATAGCCAGTGCCAGTCGCTATAGTCTTGTTTTAAGCTTTAAGATTTTGTATGCATACCACATTTTGTACTACCTTGATCTGACCCTTCATAGACAGCAACACAACTACCGTTTTCAAGGCCTAGAAAGGTAGTTAGGATATCAATTAAAAATCCATGTGATATCAGTGGTTCAACCGTAATTTTAAGAATCTACAAGAATACTTTGTGTGTGCAAAGTAAACAAAAATAACGACTTTATTCAACAATTGATTCACACGTTTACAAGAGTACCACGACATCATGGTCTATTTTAACAATGTTCTGTCACGTGTCGGTTGCATTGCTGTCTACGCAGGGTCAGAGAGCTCTCGGATTTATCAAAAATATCTTATCTTAGGGTGAGTAATTAATGACAAAATTTTCATTTTTGGGTGAACTATACCTTTAAGTGTTTCATTTGGACAATGGTGAATTTGCAATTTAGTATATTTAAAATATATTAAAATGAAAATGAACATTCTGTCATTTACTCATCCTGATGTTGTTCCACAGCTGTATGAGTTTCTTTCTTCTGTTGAACACAAAAGATAATTTTTTGAAGAATTCTGGCAACCAAACAGTTGCTCATCCTCACTGACTTCAACTGTGTGGAAAAAATAAATGGTTACCAACACTGATGGACTGTTTCATTTAAGAGGATCTATTTAAGGTAAAATATTACTTTATATATTAGCTGCCAGTTGCAACAGCTGTGTTTTTGGGGTCAGTCAGGTAACCATAGTAAAACTTTAGGAACTCATCACACAGGTGCACCCGTAATCTACACTGTAGCCCAGAGCTGTCTTCCACATGAGCTATGAGCAACAAATGAGCCATATACAGTACAGCAGTTACACATCTAAAACGTCTATCTTCAGTCATTAGAGCTTCCTCATATTTAAATATTAACATCATATTCAGAGCAAAACCTTCATAATCATGACAGTATAACCAATCAAATCAATCGGCAATCTACTGATCCACAATACTAACTCTTGTGAAAAAGAACGGCATACTTTTAAAAAGAGTACTTATTACGGAAATAATATACTAACAGGCTCTGGGATGCCTGTCCACAATGCTACGAACTAATAATGGGTCGTTCTTGAGCGATTCTTTCATTTCAGTCGTGCATGCGCAACATCCTATTAGGTTCTGTACTGGAATTAGTTCACCTGTTTTGAGTCTTCGGGTTTTTCGAGTCATTCGTTCATCTTATGGGGCTGTCACGTGATAAACAAATGACTCAAACCCGAAAACTTATCAGATAAGAGGTGAGATGAGCTAATCATAGGACTAAAGGACCCAGGTAAACAATGAATTAATCTTTTCCGTGTCTTATAGCATTATAGTTTTGTCTTGTTTGTAGTGTGATCAACGTTTGTGTAAGCAGTAGATGTGTTAGGGAAGTAACTGACTTGAAAAAAGATTTGATCATTTTGCTGAACGAGACTCAAAGGTCAGAATGATCTGAACTTCTCATCACTACTATGAATCACGTACATCGTCTGTGTACTGAGTATGGCGAAAACTCCATCTGATTTCTCCTACAGCTTGAGAGGAGGACATTGTTGTACCTTTTTATTTGTAAACAGTGTTTACAAACTTACTTGCACTTTCTTAGTCTTTGCGCATTCCTTTGTAAACACTGGGTCTGTGGTTCCGCGTGACCTTTCGACGTGATTCAGTAGCACGTAGCGTTGTGAATGCGCATCCCAGAGCCTGTGCTACACAAGCTTTTGTGCTTAAAAAGTATTTAAAAAATTATTTTCAGAAAAAAATTGACAGATCGTTTCGCTAGATAAGACCCTTCTTCCTCGGCTGGGATCGTTTAGAGCCCTTTGAAGCTGCGTTTAAGAGACATCATTTATGTTATATTAAGCGATACAAGTCTTAATACCCGGGGTTCCCTTTAACGGTAACACTGAATAATTATTATATTTATAGTTAAGTTACAAATTAAAATTTCAGTCAAGTAATTTACATGTGCTTTAGTTTGTAAGTCATCTAAATAAGTCTACTTCTTTAAAGCACAACAAAAGATTCTTAAAACAACGATGTACTTTCAAGTACAACTTTTAGTTTACCATTATTACAAAGTGTACTTAAGTAACAGTCATGAAAGTGTCTGTAAGTACACTTAAACCTTTTATTTCGTTAACGTTATCTGCACGTAGTTTAAAAATATACTTTTAAGATTTGAAATTTCTCACAAGGGAAGTACAGAATTGTAATTTTAATAAGCAAATCTCATTTATTAATTTAAAAGGAGAAATATGTGCGATCGGGGAACAAAAGAATGCCTTAACGGCCAATAACTGTTTTTCTCTGTGGCATTGCTTCACATAAAAGCCTTGTATTAATGTAGTCTAATAACCCAAAAACACAAATACAATAAACTCTGATCAATGGAAGCAAGCAGAGACACATGAGGACTCTGTCACCAAAGGGAAGTCACCAATTTATCTCTTTAATGTCTCTCGGCAGGGTTCTGCCTCTGAAGAGAGCGGCTGACTGAAGCACAGAGGACGCAGTCGCACTCACTCACACCAACGCATTTTTTACTTTTAACGGTTTAGAGCCGTAATACTATTACAGCATGTCTCTCAACCTTATGGATGAATTTCATTTAGTCTAATGAGATGGATGATCTGCTGCAGCGATTGTAAGATTTGCAGGAGGAGGAAGTGAGGTCATAGAGCAGAGCGGCAGACGAGCCACTCTTTGACACAAATGCTCCATTTGAACGCAAAAACAGAGCGGGACAGGAAACCTGTTTTGGGTAAATGTGTGCTCAGCATGACACAGCAGAACACGATCCCAAAAGAATATTATAACACCTTTCTTTATTTCCTGCCTCTTCACTTTTGCCCTCATTTTCTGATGATGACAATCTTTAAAAATCGTAACAGCCAGTCATTTTATTTTTTAACTCCTCCACCCGTAACCAGTCAAATCCCAAAATTCATGTCCTTAATATTCTGTTTCACTTGTCAAATTACGGAAGTAAAATGTGTTGCGAATGCTGTTTCGTGTTGATTTTAAGTGTCTAATAAATTTTCATTTCTCACTCTGTCCTACAGATCATCAAACTAACCACAGGAAGGAAGCAAATTTGTAGAAACCGTTGCGGTACAAGCCCCCAGTCCCGTTTCTCTCCTCTTTCAGTGAGCAATTTCAACAGACCCAAGGTCAAATATAAGTCAGCTCACAAATCGTTTCAGTTGATTGCATACATTTGCTTCAGTAGTAGGGGGAAGGTCAGCTACCTGAATCCATAAAGAAGAGATATGCCAACCCTAGGCAGCGTCATCGTTGTTCTTGTTATGAGCCTGGAGCGGAGGAGAAGGGAGGAGAGAGGGCTTTTATTGCCTGCTCATGTTAGACTGAAGACCCGCTTGCACAACCATGCTGCTTTTTGGCACAGTCCTGTCTCTGATAAACACAATACAGATATGAGCAATTGCCAAGATGCACAACATAACCTGAGCTAAACATGGAAAACAGAACACCAAAACGACTGTATGAAACAGTAGTAGTGTCATCAGAGCATGAAGCATGTTTTGGCTGCCAATGTGCTCTCAGACAATGATACAACAGGGAGAATAAAACAACACAGTTCAGCCATTTAGTGAAAGCACTGATTAATGAGCTCTGTAGATACTGATAGTCATAAACCACACACAATTAAATACAATGAATACTGTGAATCAAGAGGGATCCAGCACATCAAAGTGTCTAGTTAGTTAAATCACAAGACCGTTACTTTACACATCTGGACACTGTGTTTGTGTCTCTGCGATCTCTCTTCAGAGTCCTGTGGGTAAGTGGCTTCATCATCATATTTCTCACAATTAGGCAGGAATCCTAATTATGAAACAGCATCCAAATCAGGTAGTGCAAATCCAGAAACAGCATCCTCTTCTGATGCAATGTAAACAGAACAAAGTGTTGCAATTATGAGATGGAAACTGGCATGGTTTCAATACTGAGAAAGTGAGAACTTTGCTTGTTGCCAGACTGAGCTGAAAGGGACAGTGCAATAAAAAACTTAACTTTTTTCTTGACTAGTATCACCAGCAGTGTAAAAATTGTTACTAACATTTTAGTAACAATTCACTATGATTAATGTTTTCTTTCTTTTGAAGAAAGACACATGGATACAGAATAATAAATTAAAACAGATTTGTGCAAACAACAATGGGGAATAAATGTAATAAAACAATGTTTACATATAAACATATATGCCAGCAACTATATAAACATACCTTTACAGATCTGTGAAAAGATTACAGATTATTTCCATTCAAAGAACAAAGATTTGGTTTGTTGCAACATGCCTCTCATTTCTTGTGTAGATGATGTGCTAAGTGCTCTAACATCAGACGTTGTGATTTACTAGTTTTTTATAGACCATCTCTAGGCCCCAGGCACATGGCAGCCCTCTGAACAACTTACAGTATGGGCTGATCACCAGGATCTCCTGTAAAACAGACGCTGAAGATGCATGTGCCAAACTTTCCCTTTTTTTCAATAAAAAACATCTTAACTGCAATACATAAATAATGTCATAACATTTAAAGTTAATATATTTTATATGTATTATATAACATTATAAATGTGTAATTACAAATATTTACAAATACATGACATACATGTGTCAATATAAATTATATTAAACTAAATTTTAGTTTGCCATACATGCTTGTCAGTACATTCAGCAGTACACTTTAACTATATTTTAAAATCAACAGAAGTAATTATGATATAGTATGATATATAGGGTACAACAGGGCTAAAGGCACACCCTAAGAAAAAAAATGTGCTTTTCACTGCACCCAAAGTGTATGATTGCAGAAAAATATATACATATTTGTATTGAACATTTATGAAGCAACAGATTATGTGTGAAAATAAATCATACAAGTCTTCCATTTTGTTTAAAAAAATCTTATAAATGTATGAGGTGGCAAGGAGGGCCTTTTACTCTGCAGCTAAATACTTTTTTATAATTTTTTTTTTTTTTTTTTTTTTTTTTTTTTTTTTTTAATAATGTCTAAGTTAATACTTGCTCAAAACAATCACTTTAGCGAAGATCATACTTATTTTCTTCTTATTTTGATAAAAAAAAAAAATACATTTTTGGTCAGTAAATATACTGTCATTTAAAAAACACCGAAACATCAAAGATCAGGCAAATTTGTATGTGTATCTTGAAAAGCAGATGTTTTGTAAAGTGCTACGCCACATTTTTCTGCCATCTAGTGGCTAAGAGGAAAATAATATCAAATGTGCCTTTAAACCCGGCTTTAGCCCCATTGTACCCTACAGATGTACTTAAGTCTGCTACCTGATCTCTTGATGAAAACGTACCTGTGGAACTTTTTTGCAAGACGCAAAATATATACTAATAGGTACATATCACTGCAGTTTCCAAAAGAAAACAGCGAGCACTTGTAATCATTTTCATACACAGTTATGAACTCCATATATTTTGCTTTCCAGACATAACAAGCTTGCTCAGTAGCTCAGCCGGCACAGAATTGGACTTAGGATGTGGAATCCTTGGGTATGAATCCTATGAAAAACATGATTCACAATGAAAGAGCTGAAGGATTCAAGCTAAAATGGCATGCTTGCTACTGTGTTTTTACGTCACATTCACTTTTGTTCAGACTATCAGGTTTAGGTGTAGTGCAAATGGTACGTTATTTTAAACGTACTTTCATGGAGCATTAGAGTTGTAGTGCCACTCAATAGACAATTCATGTCAGAACTGTGGTGATACATACAAAACAACATCACATAAAACGTACCATATGTACAATTATATTTCACATCGAATGTCACAAAACATAAATAAATTACGTATTTTGCGTCTTGCGAAAAAGTTACCACAGGTACGTTTTCATCATGAGATCAGGTTGTTACCAAGTGGGTCAGAAAAGTTTATTATTTCCATAATACATACTCTTCTGTGCTACTTATTTTTTTAGCAACTCAGCAGCTACCTGTGATCACTGGTAAACACTAACATTCAAAAATTTGGTTAATTGCTTGCCATTTGAAATGCAGTTTACGTTACAATGTAAATGTTTAAGAACACAATTGCTTTAGGTAATGTCAAACCAAGAGTTTATTACTTTCAAGAAACTTTAAAACAAAGCGTTTCACAAAACAGGTTTTAACTGAATAAGCTACAGATATACTGTGTTCAGTATGACACGAAAGTTGACAACAAACACTTGTGTGGACTTGAGGGCAACTGACCTTTTATAGCCACTAAAATCACTGGCAGATGATTAAAAGCCATTTTAAAAATTCTTTTAAAGGTTCCTGCAGCATTCAAAAGACATGATTTGATATTTTGTTAACTAATAACATTTAGACATTTTTAAGTGCAACTGAAACACTGTATGGGGCTACTGTAATTCAAGATGGCCATTGTTAGTCTAAACCTAGTGACTACAAATTTTGTGAAGCATAGTATCATAACATTGGTGAGTGCACAGGGGAGACAACGTATCCAGTAGGAAGTGTGGAAGTAAGCAGTATTATGGTTGTGAATGTCAGTGTGGCATTAGGTGTGTGTGTGTGTGTGTGTGCTGAGTGAGCAGAGAAAGACATATGTTCACTGTGCTGCAGGGTTGTAAATCGGCATCTTTGCTCCCCGGTGAGGAAACGCACCAATCAGTGGCTGGACCTGCTCCACACGGACACACCCACTCCACAATCACCCCTCCCCCAACTAGATACTGCTCACCCTGCAGAGAGCCTCCAAACACACACAGCTCAACAACACACACATCTGCAAGCCATTAACACAACGATAATGAACCGACTCACACGAGGGTCCTGGGACCTGATCACTGGTTCATACACACATGCACAAAATATAAAACAGCGATATAGGATGAAGTTTTGAAGTTGAGGGAGAACATGAGATGGGAGTTTTTTGACATACCCTAACTGTCATGAACCGGAAAAAAACACAGAGTTCAAAGTATATAAACTGTATTATATTTATGAAAATAACTGATCATTTCGCTAGATAAGACCCTTCTTCCTTGGCTGGGATCGATTAGAACCGCAATTGGGATCATTTGAAGCCGCATTTAAACTGCATTTTGGAAGTTTAAACTTGGGGCACCATATAAGTCCACTATATTGAGAAAAATGCTGAAATGTTTTCCTCAAAAAACATAATTTCTTTACGACTGAAGAAAGAAAGACATGAACATCTTGGGTGACAAGGGGGTGAGTACATTATCTGTAAATCTCTAAGAAAGACTTTAAGAAAGTGTTCACCCAAAGATAAAAATTTGCTGGAAATGTATTCATTTATTCAGGCCATCCAAGTTGTAGATGAGTTTGTTTCTTCTCCGTAACCGATTCGGAGAAATTACATCACTCACCAATGGATCCAGTGAATGGGTGCCATCAGAATGAGAGTCCCAACAGCCTATAAAAACAATATAGCACTGAATAGAGTATGAACACTGTGTGCAATATGCACATTTTCCACATGAATGGAATTCCCAAAATACACAGTGAGCAAACAGAATGCACTTCCCACAATTCAATGCATTCAATATACATTTCAAGAAATTCTGATTAAAGGAAAAGTTCACCCCAAAATTAAAATGAGCTGAAAATGCGCTCATCCTCAGGTCATCCAAGATTTAGATGAGTCTGTTTCTTCACTGGAACAGATTTGTAAATATTTAGCCTTACATGACTTGCTCACCAATGGAGTGAATGGGTGCCGTCAGAATGAGAGTCCAAACAGCTGATAAAAACATCACAATAATCCACATGTAATCCACACCACTTCAGTCCATCAATTAATATTTTGTGAAATGAAAACCTGTGTGTTTGAAAGAAACAAATCCAACATAAAGGCATTTTAACTTTAATCAGTTGCTTTTGGCCAAAATATGACACCATAATCCATAAAAACGCTTCCTCCAGTGAAAAAGTCTATCCCCTTAATCCACCAACATATCTGTTTAAAACCGTTTTTACTAATAAACAGTGGCTAATCTGTGCATATTTCTCTCCTGATTCAGATGAGACTTTTTTTTTTTTTACTAAAGCAATATTATGGAGGACTCATATTTTAGCCAGAACAACATGTTTGCTACAAACACACAACGTTTCTCTTCACAAGGCATTAACTGATAAAGTGAGTGGTGTGGATTACTTGTGGATTATTGTGATGTTTTTATCAGCTGTTTGGACTTTCATTCTGACGGCACCCATTCACTGCAGAGGATCTATTGGTGAGTGATGTAATGCTACATTTCTCCAAATCTGTTACGGTGAAGAAACAAACTCATCTACAGCTTGGATGGCTTGAATAAATGAATAAGTTTCCAGCACATTTGTATTTTTGGGTGAACTATTCCTTTAAAACTACATCTTTATATATAACACTGATAAGCATTTATGGTAAATTAAAATATACTTTAATGTCATTGAATAACATGGAACAGCTTTACATGTGCTTTAGTATGTTAATCAACAATGTTAAAATAAGTGTACTTTTTTGTTCAATGTTCTCTTGTTATTTTAACTACCCCTTTCAGATACAAAAATGACTTTTAATATGCAAAATAGCTTTTACTAATGCAAAGAATGTTACGATAATATATCAAAATGATTTTTATTGTTGCATAATGCATATTTTTTAGATGCTATTTAAGTAATAGTAAATAGTTTTCAGTGTATACAGTCACACACATTCATTCCCAACAATAATTTTCATTCAGCGTTCACATGCCCAACACCTAAGGTGTAGTCACCCCATCATTCAAGCACTCCATCCTCTCTTTCCTTTCTTTTCTCCTCTTATCTATTTCGTTCTCTCCCTCGCTCTGTGTTTGCTCAGCGTTGTAAAGTTTGCAGCACACACACAGCGCTCAGTCTGACTGTCACACAGATAATGAGCTCCATAAAGCCATCAGACAGGTGGAATTAATGTCGGCAGGATGTGTCTGCCATTACTCAGCCGGCCCCCTCTAAGTAGTTGGAAGAATTATAAGAAATGCTTTTCTCCCACATTGATCAGGGGGCACCACAGAAATATTAGTGTGTTAAAAACCTGGTAAATGCCTGCAGTAACTCTTTCTCTCTGTCTTTGGGCCTTGGCCAAGTTCTGCTTGCTTTATGAGGCCTGCCAGGTTAAATTCTCCAGGAATAATGCCTGCTACTGAAATCAGCTTCACAACTTACACTTCAATTCATAAAATATGAGTTGTAATGAGATCAAAGTGAAAAGTCACGTGCGTCACTGTGGTGTCTATGGGTAAATTTGAAATGGCATACTAGCACTGAATGCAGTATGTATACTGAGCCAAAATGCACTTTGTGGAATACTGGATCCCACATTTCAGTGCATTCAATTTAAATTTCAAGAGATACTGACTAAAGGAAAAGTTCATCCCAAAATTAAAATTAGCTGAAAATGCGCTCATCCTCAGGTCATACAAGATTTAGATGAGTTTGTTTCTTCACATTACATGACTTGATCACCAATGGATCCTCTGCAGTGAATGGGTGCCGTCAGAATGAGAGTCCAAACAGCTGATCACAATAATCCACATCTAATCCACACCACTCCAGTCCATCAATTAATGTCTTTCGAAGTGAAAAACTGTGTGTTTGTAAGACACAAATCCATTATTAAGACATCTAAACTTTAAACCAGTGACGTTTTTGGTGCAAACTGCATACTGTTTCACATGCTTTCATTCTGATCAGACCCATATATAAAACTGTGGGCATTTCATACACTCCGAGACGTAAATAAATGGGCATCAGGATCTCAGCGTTTTATTAGCTTAACATTACCATAAATATGAAGTCCAAATTTGAATCGAAATTCAAATCTGATTTTGCTGGGTTCAAACAGTCGGTGTCTCCGAGCGGCTTCCTTTTGACAAATGAACGTGACAGACAGTGGATAATAATTTGACAGGTGACAAATGTGTGGTTGTGATAGCATCTGAAAGCCAGGCTACCTGAAATATGACTTATTCTATTAAAATAATTCACCCAGGATATTGAATGTTATATTAAAGACCTTAACAATTTGATAAGAGCAGCTTCCATAAACTCTGTGTAGTTTGAGGGGCCGCGGGAGAGAAATATGCTGCGTTTCAGGTTATTTGCTATGTCTTGTTGTCAGTTGTTCGTGACGGTCCGATACGCTTTCAGCACAGATATTATACAGTCAGTATTCATTTTGAACAGAGTATTTACAGCTGCCAAATATTCACAGCCATAAGCCGACGTTTTAATAACGGAGCACTTTGATAACACTCCAAGCTATTTGGTAGAGCTCTGCTAACAATAACAAATGCAAAACTGTTTTATTCCGACACTAATCGGATGAATTACATCTGATACAGCTGGACCGATTCCAGAAAAACCAAACAAAAGTAGCACATACGCACTAATGTCTTCGGCATGTGTGGAGCAGCAGACTGAAATCATTGACCTCTCCCCTCTCCTCACACACAGGGTAGTTTGCGTGTCTGTGTGTTACTCTGGTCTAATGCTCCGGGATGTTGTCTTTCCAGTGTTTAATCAAGCCTGTGTATTTGCTGTGGCCCGTTGTTTAGAATGACAAGCGTCCTGTTTGTATTGTGTGTTGTTGTGGTGGAATAATTTAAGATTACAGAGAGACTTAATAAATACTGTTGCAGGCAACGGATCCATTATAAAGGACTCATTCCATTATATTCACATTTTTATATATACCTACCCTATATGTTAAATGGATAGTTCACCCCAAAATGAAATTCTGTTATTTATAACTTGCCCTCATGTCTATCCAAAACTATAAGACCTCTATCTTCAAAACTATAAGACCTAAAATTACAAGTTGAACCACTGTGACATCAGTTGTTAAATAAAGTCCATTATTTAAAGTCATGGACTATTTTAATTTCTTACTACCTTTCCGGAGTCAGAAAGCTCTTGGACATCAAAAAAATTTTAATTTGTGCTACAAAGATGAACAAAGATCTTACAGGTTTGGAACGACATGAGGGTGAGTAATTATTGATGAACCCTTTAAGTAAGAAACATTTAAACTGTTTTTTCTTTAATATATGGAAAATGTATGTTTAAAAATGAACAACATTTGGCATTTTGGCTGAATTTACTATATATATAAGCATAAAAAATTTTAAATAATACAATAATAAGAAAAATCAGTAGTGAGAAAAAAAAATCATTAAATGTTACATCTTTTATCGATAACTAATAAAACAGCAATAGTTAATATAAAGCAATACAGAAAAAATATTTATGCATTTTTTTTTTGTAAATGACAATTGCTTTGTTCACTGTTTTCACTGCGCTCTTTGCAATGCATTCTGGAATTTTGCAAAATATACTTTTCAACTGGATTTAAGGCGAGACACTGCATGTAAATAGGGTAAAAACAAAACAAAACTAATAGTTATCACCTTACTCAGTTGACTGATTACACTAACAATTGATTTTTTTTTGTATTACATTTTTTTCTAAAATGTTAGGTTTAAATATGCAAATGAGACATTATTTAATAAAATCTGTGCTAATTTGCATACATTTCTAGTATAAAAATCTGAACACTGGAGTTTTCAAAATTCTTGTTTCATTCTTTTGACATATTACAGTCAAAAAATATTGTCATCTCATTTTTGTCACTTCATAAAATGTATATAATCAAGCAGTTGATATATGAACAAATCCCTCTGTAAAAACCTTCAGGATATAAACAGGAATAAAAAATGTAAAGTCTGGTGTGTGTAAATGCTACTGAAGTGGAGATTTATGGCTCAGTGTAAGAGAAAAAAACTATTTTTGAGAAAGCGGTCTTTAAAAATATGTATTGTAATTGAAATCTATTGACACAAATAGATAAAGTGCAATAAAAGACACACTTAACAGGGTCCTTTGGATGTTTTCTTTCCACTAGTCTGAAAAAACACTTTATGGAAAACCAAAAAGCCCAAAATCTGAATATTAACAGGTGCATGAAAAAAAAAAGTTACTTGAAATAAAAAAAAGAACTGAAATAAAATGAAATATTATTTTAAAAACTCTATTATTTTACCTAGCTGCCAAAGCAACATTTCAAATTTTAAATATAGTTTAGCTTAATGTGCTAAAATTACTAATATTACAACAGAAATAAAACGAATAAAACTAAACAACTTTACCTAAAATGAAACTGATTCAAAATATTTATAAAAACTATAATAATATCTCAATGATACTAAAATAGCCTGGTTAGCTGTTGCATTGCACAGCAAAAATGACAATATCCCCTCACCCAAAAATAGTAAAAATGACTTAAAATTTACCCCATGCATGTTCATTTAATTTTTATGTTGTGATGGAAAAATTAAATATAATTTTCAACCTTACAAATGACATTTTACTAATTACAGAAAGCTGTATTTAGACCCAGACAGTGCCATGCAAGCAAAACCTTTACAACTACATACAGCCTTCCATCACCTCTTTCTTACACACTTTTCTCTGAAAACTGTAGTAATCATCACAGAGGAATGAGGGGAAATGCACATTCACAAACCCAGCGGTAACGTGTAGAGAGAACACCTATGTGTGTTTGCCTGTGTCTGAGGTGATTGGGGCTGGAGATGTGCCAGGACTCTATGGGATGCAGCAGATGATTTATGTGTGATGTAAAGCTACTCGGGGCTGGAATGATTTGCTTGTTTTGATTGGCTGCAGCTGGGAATTCCAGCCAGCTGAAACGTATTGATACCAAAGATACGATCCAAGAGCTCTCTCACCCTGTTGCTCTGTGCTTCACGTTTTCTGCACATGTCAGAACTGTGTGAAGGTGTGAATTATTCTGTTTCCAATAAACAGCTATATGTGATGAGTCTGCAATTGTCTGACACATGGTTGTGCGCGTTTGCAAATGTAAACAAGATGCAATAAAAGTACTGCAAGATGAAAAAAGAAGCGTTGATTACAATCACATGTGCTAAATTCTAATGAGCTTCTCTGCGCTACTTTGTGTTTGGCGCTCTGCATTGATTTACTACTCCGGGATTTATGTAAGCAAGAAAACAAGAAGACCAAAGCCATAATTTACATGATAAAACCAACAGCCTTATTTGCATAAGATCCCGAACACGCACACGCACAGACACACTGTATAATTCATGCAGACTGTATTGCTATGTATGAAGTAATACTGCCCTTTTTTAGGGAAGCTTGCACAAGACTCACAATACAACCTGACAAATCTGATTGCAGCACAGGTATCTGTGGACTGCTATTTTGACTTCTCTCACTCAACATAACAAAAATAAATACACTTTAACTTTAAAAAAAGTACTTATTACAAAAATAAAACATTTTAAATGAATGTAAACATTAAAACTTAAATAACAATAATTACATTTATATTAAATGCTTTAGAATGTATTAGACTTAAGTACATCTCTGCATGTAATTTCATCATTTTCACACATTTTACAGATTACAGCTGAATCTAATGACATTTATGGTAAACTAATGTTATTTCTATCATGCATTCAAATATACACATTTTTTTTAAGTACATTACAAGTGCACATTACAAGTTCTAGTGATCAGAAGAGGAAGAAATAATTATTGATTTTACATTAATATGTTGATATCACTTTCTGTTCATTCGTCATGCTGGAAATGGAAGGTCAAGTTGAGCGCAATGCATTATGGGACACAAAATTCCATGCAATGTGCTTTGTTTTATTCTGCACACTTTGGCAATGCAGTAGATCATCCAGATATTCCACGCACACAGAAAATGTGCTTACTCCACAGCAGGACCATCATCTGGGGAAGAACAACTGGAAATATTAGCCTTCTGAAGACTCAGGAGGAGTCCCACCCATAAAACGTTTCATCTCAGGCCCTCTGGATTTAGACCCTGTTTACACCTGGTATGAAGATGTGTTTAGGTCAATCGGATAACAAGTACATAGATCAGAGTGACCATTTACACCTGCTGTTACATGTTCTTTTGTCCCTGTTAAATCACTAATGTTGCAAAATAGGCTCCTACAATTTACTTATCCAAGTGAAAAGAGACAATGTAAAGCGATATGAAGAGCAGCAGCTTTTCTTTCTGTTCTGATAGCCTCCAAACTATGCTGAACTCTGTGGGTTTGTGTTAGAATCAGGACTGGTAAGAGAATTTTTTCACCTTCAAACCAAACTTATGCTTTCAGCTGGCAAAGTTTGAAGGGCCAGTTCACCCATAAAAAAAAATTACCCCATGATTTATTCACCCTCAAGCCATCCTAGGTGTATATGACTTTCTTCTTTCAGTTGAATGCAATTGGAGTTATAATAAAAAAAATGTCCTGGCTCTTCCCAGCTTTATAATGGCAGTGAATGGCTGTTGAGATTTTGAAGTCCAATAAAGTGCATCCAACCATCATAAAAAGTACTCCACATGGCTTCAGGTGTTAATAAAGGCCTTCTGAAGTGAATCTATGTTTTTTGTGTGTGTGTGTGTAAGAAAAATATCCATATTTAAAACATTATAAAGTGTAAACTCTAGCTTCTGAATGCAATCGACTACATGAGGATCTACGCTATGAAAGCTATCCAGATGAATGCGTTTTCAACTGCCTCTGGAATTGGTTAAAAGTGGACACGCTTAAAATGTTTTAGACCGTTTTCACACCTGTATTTAGCATTGTCCATTTGTTATTGGATTGACAAAATTGCATTTTAATACCAGGCGTAAACAGGGACTTAACGAATGGCGTTGCTTGAACATCGTAAGTGGGAAGTACGTGAGAGCGGGCACAACCTAACACTTTTTGACTTTCTCAATTTGTGTAAACCCACGCTGGGTTCAGAGTATAATTTTCTATCCACATTATTTCACACTTATTTAATACAAATGTGTTGCTTTGTTTCATAATTACAGGGTATATATTTTTCATTATTTACCTCAAAACAATGGAAGTGAAATGTGGCAACTTGCCCTGTATGTGGGGTACATCGTAACATGTGAGGGACATGTTGTAACATGTTCGACCATCTGATCGAATGAAAAAAATATACATGACAAACTAAAATATTTTGTCAATGAAATAAACTTTTTCAAATAAAATAATGGTGTTTGTTTAAGAATTAAAAATAATGTAATTTTGGAGTTTGACAATGAAAACATTGCAACTATTGCCTGGGATGGTCCCGATCACACATCTATACAGTATAGTTCAAAACAATGTGGGCAAATGAAGAAACACATTCAGAAAACAAACAAACCAACAAACATAAAGATACACTCTCCTTTCTCCACACACATGAGACATAAATGAGCCAAAATACTTTATATTTCTTGAAATAATAATTCCTGAACATCAAACATTGATTGTCAGTCTTTATTCACCCATTTATTGTGGTTTCTTATTAAAACTAATAAAAGTAAAGGGTGTAAATTACATTGTTAACGTCACAGAATAGCATAGTTTAATAATAGTGGGGCACATTGTAACACAGCCTTACAATGTTCCCCATCAGCACAGCTGGAATTTAAAACTGATTAGTTTGTTCTGCTAGTCAACGAAGCATTAAAAAACTATCTAAGCTGATAAATAACAGATTGGAGATGAAATAATAGCAGATTTGTCTCATTTTAAATGAATACAAAAATTAAGACAAAAATTTTACTTTAGCCAGAAATATACCTTTACTATAATAAAATAAATATTCAACAATATCTTTAAAAGGTTATTGAATTTGGTGCACTCTTTCCTCTATGCTAACATGTGTGGAAATATTTCAACCACGTGTGTTACAATTAACCCCACGTTAGTTTGTGCCCCGCACTCCCCTATTATGCTACACTAGCTACGTTTACATCCACCCAAGTAATTGGTTTATAATCAAATGGATGGCACAAATGATCCAAATGAAAATTCAATCAAATAGGAAAGGGTGGTGTAGACCTGAAGTACACTCTTAAAAAAGAAAGTTACTTCACAATGCCATAGAAGAACTTTTTTTGTCTAAATGGTTCCATAAAAAACCTTTACCATCTGAAGAACCTTTCTGTTTCACAAAAGGTTCTTTGTGGTGAAAGAAGTTTCTTTAGATTGTAAAAAGGTAAGAAAGCGGTGGTTCCTTAAAGAACCTTTGACTGAATTGTTCTTTGTGGAACCAAAAAATGGTTCTGAAGAACCTTCTAAAGCACCTTTATTTTTAAGAGTGTAATCCAATCATAAGGAAAAAACTAAGCAAGTAAATGCTTGATTCTGACTGTTTTCTCAATCTGATTCCAAAATATTTTGCGCAAGTAATGTAACTTTCATAGAACTGAAATCACATTGGATTGACTTCAGTTGAGGAGAAATAAATGCTTGTAAACTTACTGACACAACACTCTAGAAGTTGTAGACTTTCAGTGTAGATAGCTAATATTCTAAACTTTTGAGTTTTGTCACGTAATGTTGATAGTGTAGGAGAAAAAGAAAGTCAGGGATTGAGAATAACAGTGATACTATTTGCCAAAGAGTTCTTGATCATGTGAGCAGGTTTTTAAACAGCAGCGCTGAGCTTCAGGGCTTCAGTCTTGCCAACCCAGGCCTTCATTAACCTAAACCTCTGAATCCTCATTACGAAGGAACAGAGCCGAGAGGCCACGAGAAGCTCATTCTGAAAATGTGTTTCTGTTGTCCTGCCATGGGGCACGACTAATGGCTAATGTTGATGCCATCCCTCCAAATGGACTGGGAACGACTGCCAAGGACCACATCAAAGTGCAGCGTGATCCAGAAGATATTCGTGGTCCGAAGTCGCTTTTTTCTCTCGGTATTGGCAGATGTATTCTAAATCAACTTCTTGCCTAAGTCCTCGTCATTTTATTTATAGATTAGAATTGATGGTTTGATCGTGTTGATTTAGTTGGAGAGGTCCTCAGGCAGCTCTTGGGTTGTTCTCATCACACACTGTTGTTTCATTTAATCTGTAAGCTGCATGGGATCAATGGAGCGGAGAAATCTAGAGTGTATCAATAACAGGAAACAGAAGAGAAGAGAATAATGAAGCGTTTCAGGAGCCTGCGGGCTGCAGAGTCACTGAAAGAGAAACAGTCGTTAGGACGAGGCCCACCACTGAGAGAGAGACAGTATTAGGAATGGGTGTTCATAGTCGCTCTGATGTTGTTTTAGGTCCATGTTTACAGCTGGCATTAAGATGCGCTTTCAGTGATCCGATCACAAGTGGGCAGCTGAGACGCATTACCTTTTACACCTGGTTTTTACATGCATTTTAAATGCATCTCCTGCGTCCGTTAGTGTTTGGATTTCGTCTTATTTCATCACACTCTACACCATTTTGTCAGGGGTGAATGAGGGCAAATAGAATTGTAATGACGATTTTACTTGGAATTAATGTACTTTCTCAAAACGCATCCCATAATGCTTTTAATGTTAGGTCAGTGTTTGCAAAAAGGGAATCTTTTGTGGTTTTTTGAAAGCATTCGACCACATGAGCGTCCAGGCAATCTAGTCAAATGCGTTTTCGACTACCTCTGGAAGTGGCTGAAAGCGGACAAGCTCATTTTCATGATTGTATCAACAGAAATGCATCTTAAAGGGTTGATTTAAAAGTTTATATGATTCTTTAGAGTCTTAATTAAAAGTCTATAACATGCTTTGGTTAAAATTCCTAAATAGTAGTGTAAAAAACACCCTTTTTACCTTTTCAAAACCAACTCTGTTCATAGTAATGTTTTGTTGGATGTCCCTTTTAAATGCTAATGAGCTCTGCTCACCCCATCCCTCTTTTCCGAGACGTTCTGTTCACTTTAGCTGCAAAACTTGCTAACTAGCACATTATTAGGAAAGGCGATTTGCAAAGATGACCCTTATACTCACTTCTTCTGTAGGTGAAGCTGGATTACGAATGATTTGCGCTAACTTAGATGCATTTAGGCAGATCGGGGATCGGCGCATTCCCTTCAAAAACGAAAGTAACGTTTCTTATTGTGTCTTAGTGTCGGGAGTAAATGATGACTACTATGTTCATTATTACATCCAACAACAAAACACCTCAATTGCTTAGGAGACATTCTTGTCTACACCTGCACCAGAGTTGAAACAATGGATTGTTCACAGCTCACTCAGGGTAGGTCTAAGGTAAGACGGCAGTGTTAATCGTGGGAGCAGCCTTGGTCTGTGTGTCACATAGCCAAGAAGCGAAGAATGGCCTGATTTGAAAAAGGGGCTATTAATTATAGGGATTAAATAAAATAAAATACTGGGTGGATTTTTATTATTATAGGGTGGTTGTGTACATACACTGCCAACACACGTTTATGTTCAAACAACATGTAAAAGTGAATTTTGCATCCAATGACCCCTTTAATACCAGATGTAAACAAGGCTTTATATGCATATGTGTATACTGTGCAACCTTGATCAAACTGACTTGTTTTAGCTTTCTAGTAAGTCTGAAGACCTATATTAGCTTGTTTAGGTGTATTTGATTAGGGTTGGAGCTAATGCTGTTTGCATTTACCTTGGAAGTCACAGAGCTGGGAATAATGTCAAGTTTATATTTGATGAATTAGAAACCAATTAGAAACCATTATAATTTCTGTGATGGTTTCTATTGTTTTTTCAGCAGGGTTGATTGTTTTTCAGTACACAAGACAGAAAACCAAGATGGAAGCCTCCATACCAGTCAATAAAAACACATAAAAAGCAGTATCTTGAGCAAATGCTGAACAATGATGTCCACAGACAGAGATTGGATAGTGCTGTGTGCAAACAAAATATTACTACTGTTTCACAAAAGTTGATGCACTAAGAAGCCAGTTTAAATACTGAAGTAGGGGTTGTTCTTTCATGTTCTGAAGTTTTGAATCGGAATTCTGACTTGCAGTTAAAAGTTCCAGCTGGGAACTCAAAAATTCCAACTTCCAGGTTTTTTTTTTTTTTTTAAACCTTCAAGGAGAAGTTCACTTCCAAAACAAAATTTTACAGATAATTTACTCACCCCCTTGTCATCCAAGATGTTCATGTCTTTCTTTCCTCAGTTGTAAAGAAATTAGTGAAATGACTGGTAATTTTCTAAAAAAATTACAATTTATATATTTTTTAACCTCAAGTGCTCATCTTGTCTAGCTCTGCGATGTGCATGCAAACTCTGTGTAATCCGGGTCAGTACAGTGAGGCTAAGTTGAAATTTTCTCCTCCAACTCCAAAATCGTCATTTAAACTGCATTTTGAAAGTTCAAACTCGTGGCCCCATAGAAGTCCACTATATGGGGAGAACATTTCTAAAATGTTTTCCTCAAAAAAACAAATTTCTTTACGACTGAAGAAAGAAAGACATTAACATCTTGGATGGCAAGGGGGTGAGTAAATTATCTGTACTTTTTTTTTTTAAGTGAACTTCTTTAAAAAAAAAATCTTACCAACCCCAATCTTTTAAATAGTAATGCACCTTTATTTCCATTTGTGTTGTTTCCATATTTGTCTTCTGTTATTTTATTGCCATTTCCTATCTTGAGTAGCTGTTAAAAGCAATAGCCGAACAGCGAGTGTTGTCACCTAGTGGGCCCACCAAATGCACATGTGCAGACATCAAATTGAGACACGCACATATGCATGCACATAGTTAACGTGTGCTGCATTCACACAGACTCTTCTTATGAAAAAAAATTCCCGAAATTGGAAACTGAAGCATACTTTCGTCTTTAGTATGAGCAATAATAATGTGTTGTTTGCCTTAACAAGTACCAGTAATGAAATTGGTACTCCCCCGTACAAACTCCCACACAGTGTCTTGCCTTTGTCTGTAACACTGATCTTAAAGGCCATCTATCAGTAGTCACTCAGTGTGCATGTGTGTGTGTAAATGTGACAGATTACAGTCACTCACATGAAAGGAAATTAGCCTGTCCTTATGAGGAGCAAATGAGGAAGACCAGGACACACACATCAAAGCACACCACAGGATCAAATCAACCAAATGGACTTCATCTGTATGGAGCTAAAGGAAGCTCTCTGTCTTATGACACTTCAGTCTGTCCTTTTCAAGTTTTGTTGTCTTAGTTACAAGTTACACACTGATCACTTTTATCCAAAGCAACAAATGTTGGTTGATAGCAAGCATTTTTATCAGCAATATATCATCCAGAGTAAACCAGAGCCTAAAAGGATATATATCTTGAATGGTGCTGTACAGCAACAAAGAACATCCTTCAAATAATAACTAAGAATAAACAATAATACCATGTAAAACATCTCACAATAAAAAAATAATAATAAAAATAGAACATACATTGTAACAGAATTAAATTTTAGAGTAAAAATAACAATTTAAAAGGAACTGGTTAAATAAAGACTTATTTTGCTATGTTCCCATGATCCCACACATCATTAATATATATAAAAAAAAAAAAAAAAAAAAAGAAGAAAAATACAACAGCCACAGGGATTAAAAACATGTTGAGGATTTATATTTAATATAATTCTCTCTCTCAGTGAGCATAAAAGCAGCCTGTGGCAGTGGAGGTAGATATTTGTGTGAGCTCATAATTAAACCTGCTTTTACTGTTGTGTTAAATTTGCTTATAAGCGAATTATACAGTAATTAAAACTCTAGATTCATGAATCATCAAGGCTGGAAGCAGTCCTCAGAGCATTATCTGCATCTGCTTCCCCTCTTTACTCTGAATATGTGAGGTGCTTTACCATTAAACCATTTAGTGGGAAAGCATATAATGTAATAAATGTATCTTCAGTTACAAATCACATACCACAACTACAACTAAATTGTAGAATTTCTGTAAAATAACAATTTAGCATCAGAGAATTAATCTGGATGTATAACAAGACAATTGCATCAAAATGAATGACCACATTTCGTGCATTTCATTGAGGTTGGATGTTTGACAATATTTGCATTTAAATTAAAATGTAGTTATACTTAAAATCACAATGACATCATTTTTGAAAGTAATACATTTAAGTGAAAAAACAGTGAGAGAGCAGGCCATCAGAGAGCCGAAGCAGGGTTTTCTTAAACATATGACATCCATCAGTGCATGACATCACTCTCCTCTACAGCGAGCTCAATACCCCTGTGTACAGATCACACCAAAGAGCTGAGCCAACACATTTCCAGCCTATATAGAGCACAGATGCTGATTCTTGTTTTTACCTTTACAATGTGTGTTTACAGTACAACATGTCCTATACAACATGTAAACCACTAGCATACTGTACATTATACAAAGTACACTGTCATCCACACCTATAACATCCATAAACCATTATGATCTATACCACTATATCATCTACACATGCATCTATCTACACTGCACAACTCATGGCTCTCTCACAACACCTCTATATACCTGTTAGTTTGAAATAAATGACAAAAAGGGTTTTTTTTTTTTTTTTTTTTTCATCACTACTGGTGTAAAAGGAACTTTACAGTTGCCCCCCACATTTATTTATTGAAAATAAAGAAATAAATAAGCAAACCCAACAGTTGACAAAAAATACCGCTAAGTAATGTAATGCATTACTTTACATAAAAAGTAACTAAGTAATGTAATTAGTTACTTTTTTAATGTATGGAGTAATGCAAAATTGTAAAACTTTTAAAAGTAACTTTTCCCAACACTGGACCTAACATCTACATTTTTACTAGATTTTTACATTTTCTGAAAGAATGTGGAGGAATTGAGCAATTGATAGTGGCATGGTTTACACATTTTTGTTGCCAAACCCAGATGTTAGTTGGAAAAATTTGCTCTGTTATCAATAAAATGCATTATTGTTACATGTTTGGTTGATCATCATGATAATCAAGGAAGTGTTATGAATTTTGAATCTTAACTGTAAAATTACTCTCAAATTTAACAAAATAAAATCTTTTGGAATAAATGACCTTTCTGGGCATTGAACATGTCAGTTGTGTTGCTGTCTATGCAGGGTCAGAAAGCTCTCAGATTTCATCAAAAATATCTCAATGTGTGTTCTGAAGATGACATGAGGGTGAGTACTTAATGACAGAATTTTATTTTTTGGGGTGAACTATCCTTTAAGCAACAGTATTATTTAAAGAGAGAACCAAAAATTGCACTTTTCATAGTTTGTAAAAAGATGCACCACCTTGGTCGAGACGGTAAACACAAAATTACAGTATTATATTTTAACGTGTTAGTTATTAAAAGCTACTTTCAAGTTCATTTTTGAACGTAGATCAAGCAATATTGTAGGTCTGTGTGGATGGATACAGACAGATGCATTATCCCATGGGCAGTCACTTTAACAAATGGATGACAATAAAAGACCATAACAGTGAAATATTCTGCACATCAGTCTTACAGTAACATCACTGTCTGGACAATAAACTGACCTGCACAGTAGAGCCAGTACAGAGCACATATCAGACAGTGACTTAATAAAACACTCCATCAGAGAGAGAGAGTATGACAGCGCTTCATCTGGACTCAGCCCAGCTCAGGAAATGAAAGCTGATGTGTGTGGGTGTTCCTTACCCTTACAGATGCAACATATATCATGATCCACAAAGCTCCCTCTCACTCAGTGTCCCCATCTCTGTGTGTCCTGAACGTATTGGAAGTGGTTAGAGAGCCATCTGACTTCTGTATAACTAAAACACACACCTAACGGTTCAGGACCTATACCCTGTGTACCTGTTTCTCCTGTGTCTCAAGAAGTGGTGCCATTTCTGTGCACAACTATAATTAACAGGTTACCTATGTTATTTGAGATACTTAAATTTTTTTATATGCATTACATGAGGGAAATTATATTAAATGCCTTTATATGCCTTAAACATAAATTAAATTCTCTTCAACCCTGTTATACTGTGACATATCTCTCCTTAATAATACAAATTATAGTTTGATCTCTCTGGTATCATATTTAAGCATTTTAATTAGTTATTGGTACAGAGGCAATGGTCTTTATACTTATCACTTCAATAGTTCAACCCTGTTATTAGAAAAAAAAAATACTGACACAAAGCACAAAGATTTTGACTGTACCTCATGGTGTTATCATAATTGCTTTCACTGTAAATTTCTGAGAAACGCAGGGTCTTTTCAACCCTGTTATGCTGTGACATTTCTCTCCTTTGAAAATTACGGTTTGATTTTTCTGGTATAATATTATATATATATATATATATATATATATATATATATATATATATCTGGTATAATATTTTAACCACTTAGTGGTTAATGGTAATATATATATATATATATATATATATATATATATATATATATATCTGGTAAATATTTTAAATTATGGTCTTTAAATGCTTTATGCTAATTGCTTCAATAGTTAAACAATGTTATTACAAAAAATCTTGACACAAAGCACAAGAATATTGATAACTCATGCTTTCATGATACTTGCTTTCATTGTAAAAATAATTATGCTTTCACGGTCAGTTTTATGCTTTACATTTCTGAGAAACACTGTTTTTTCAACCCTGTTACACTGGTCATCTTTCTTATTTTTTGGTATAATATTTATGGGATTTTTTTTTAAACCACTTACTTAACTTAGTGGTACAGAGGTAAGTAATGGTCTTTATACTTATCACTTCAATAGCTCAACCCTGTTATTAGAAAAAAAAATCTTGACACAAAGGACAAGAATTTTGACTGTAACTCATGGTGTTATGACACTTGCTTTCACTGTTATGCTTTCACAGTCAGTTTTATGCTTTACATTCCTGAGAAATGCACTGTCTTTTCATCCCTGTTATACTGTGATATTTCCCTCCTTTTGAAAATGATGGTTTGATCTTTCTAGTATAATATTTAGAGGATTTTTTAAACCACTTAGTGGTACAGAGGTAAGTGATGGTCTTTATACAGTACTTGTCACTTCAATAGTTCAACCCTGTTATTAGAAAGAATAATTAAAACTAATAGTGACATGATATTTGCTTTTTGGAACGACAAATATCAGAATATAGAATATTTCATACAATTTTTATTTTTTGCTTTATTTCTTACATTTTTGAGAAATGCACTTTGTCTTCAACCCTGTTATACTGTGGCATCTGTAGCTTATTTATCAGTATCACTTCAACAGTTCAACCCTGTTATGAGATAAATTATGGTCCAAAGCATTGATTGGACCTAATGGTAGTATGATACTTAGCCACTTTTGTTCTGACCTCCAACCCTAATGTTCAGCCTCCCCCAAAAATAATGTAAAGGCATTAGCACAAAACATGGCATGTGTATTAATATAGTTCTTCATTTATAATGTGTGATTTATTACATGGCACACAGTAAGTGCTTACAAGAATATTTAGCTATTCCAATTATTAGTGTATGAATTCCAAATTCAGGAATGAAATAATGTAGCACTGCAAGATTATCTACTGGCACTAAAACCACAGATTTAGGACTGGAGGTGATAAAGACTCTGCTCCCACATGTGTTGACCTCTAATTTGAATATTTGGGGAGGGAAACGCAAATGTCTATGTGGTTATGAGTATTAGGGACATGGTATTAAAATATAATTTCCTAAATGTTCATAATAATTGTTACAAGTAAAATGGCATCTTGTCATGTATACCTGTGTACTTGCTCTTGTAAAACTTGTAGGTCTTGAATGTACTATTTAAACGCTGTTTCAGGTTGACACTCTTGGCAGGAATGCATACGGTCTCTCTCTCTCTCTCTCTCTCTCTCTCTCACACACAACACACACACACACACACACACACACACTAGAGCTTGAGCTTCAGTGTTTATTTATTTTCTGTTCGTTCTCTACCCACACCTGTTTCACACACACATCTGCAGTACAGATATGACCCTCTTCCTCTCTCTGCAGCCCACTGTGAGCCAGATGACGTCCATCAGCGTCTCCATAATTATCTTACTCTGACACAGAGTAGGTGGAATTAGATTCCTGTATTAATTATAATCTAACACCATAAACGCCCTGCTGGGCAGAAGACACAGCTCTCACTCAGGTTGCCAGATTGAGACCCCCTGGCAAGAGAGAAAATACAATTGTGGGTCCACTTACTCGCCCCCTCTCCCGCAGAGTGCTGAAGGAGCGTCCAACTCACACACATGAATGCTGAGAGGAGATCCGCTTATAACAGCTAGTCTTGGATCAGCTTCCTGCCCTCCAGCTGGGGCAGTAACAATTATAAGTCATAAAGTAAAACTGAAGAAACATGGCAGCTTGGGAAACGGATAAACAAGGCCTGCGGTCACACTGTACAAACTTAGTGTTGCCTATTCTTCTAAATAGGCATATAAATAGGAATATAAAGTTCCTAAGTCTTCTAAAGTCATACGATAGCTTTGTATGAGAACAGTACTAAAGTGGTTGTTAACTGAAAATCTTAATACATACAGTGCCTTGCAAAAGATTTCATACCTCTTCATTTTTTCACATTTTGTTATGTTGCTGCCTTATGTTAAACTGCTTTAAATTACTTGTTGCAAATTTATAAAAAAAAATTACTTAAATTATTCTGTTGCATAAGTATTCATACCCTTTTCTGGGACGGCTGAAATTTAGCTCAGGAGCATTTATATCGCTTGTAGATGTTACTACACTTCGAGTGAAGTTAACCTGTGGCAAATTCAACTGAGTGGGTATGATTTGGAAAGGCACAGATGTCTTAATAAAAGGTGTAACAGCTGAAAAAGCATATCCGAGCAAAAACCAAGCCCCAAGTAAAAAAAAAAAAAAAAAAAAAAAAAACTGCTACAGTCTCCATTACTTTTAATGAAAGAAGTTTAAAACAACCAAGACTCTTCCTACAGCTGGCCTCCTGGCCAAACTGAGCAATTGATGGAAAAGGGCCTTGGCTAGAGTGGTGACCAAGAACCTGATGGTCACTCTAGTTTAACTTCATGATCATATATGCAGATGGGAGAAACTTACAGAAGGACAAACATCACTGCAACACTCCACCAATCCAGTCTTTATGGTGGTGTGTCCAAACTGAATCCTATTCTCAGTGAAGACACATGAAAACACACTTGAAATCTGCAAAAAAGCACATAAATGTGCTAAACCTTCAGACTGTGAGAAATAAGATTCTGTGGTCTGATGAACCTAATTTCCAAGCATCATGTTTCAAGGAAACCAGGCACTGCTCATCACCTGCAGACTACCATCACAAAAGTAAAGTGTGCAGGGACTGAGGGACTCATCAGAGTAGAAGGAAAGCCCAGTGAACCAAAATAATGAGATAGCCTTAATGAAAACCTAATCTAGAGCATTCAGAAACTCAGACTGGGCAGAAGGTTCACCCTTCCAACAGGACAATAACCCTAAACAAACAGTAAGAGTGACTTATAGACAACTCTGTGAATGTCCTTGAGTGGCCCAGCCAGAGCCTAGTATTGAACCCATTTATGGAGAAAAATATCTGTCAGACCCCATCCAAGCTGACAGAGCTTGAGAAATGAAGAGGTGAGGAGAAGAATGACAGATAATTGCCATGTTGATGTGCAAATCGTGTTGCATCATACCCAAAAAGGCTTTAAAGGTGCTTCAGCTAAGTACTGAGTTAAGGGTATGAATACTCATGCAGTGTACTTATTTCAATTTTTAATACATTTATGAAGTTTTGACAGTTCTGTTTTTGCTTTGTCATTATGGTGTATGGAGTGTAAAAAAAGTAAAAAAGTACATTTAAAACAGTTTAACATAAGACAAAAATAAAGCATAAAAAAGTGGTATGAATACTTTTGCAAGGCACTTTATAAACAAGTCCTTTTCAATATAAGCAGAGTGCAGTGAGTGCACTTTACACCATATATGGAGAAAGCAGAGGAGACGGAAAGAAAAAAACATGGGCGCTTGGTCTCTACAGGTAGAAGTTGTAACTGATGGCAGAAAGCATCTTTCTCTATTGAAGGATATTCAAAGTAGTGTATTCTGATAAAAAAAAGCAACTGTCACAAAATTACCACTAGCCACTTGGCCAATAATTTTTTTATTATTAATTTACACTACAGATTTTCATGCCAAGTTCCGATTTGTTGACTATATGTGATTTTTTTCAATGACCAACTTACATTTTCTTTTGAGTCATATCCAAAAAATTAAGTCATATTCAATACCTGCATTTACGCTATACACTTGTCGAAATGACCCAAGGTAAACATACTGATACCGGAAACAGGGTTGCCAGGTCTGCAAACAAAAGTAGCCCAAAACTAGCCCAAGCCCTTTCTTTTCCATGGTTTTCCCTTCCGTCAGAGGTCCCCTCAGTCAAAATCACGGTCTAAGGGAAGTGGGAAATGCTTTAACCCACAGACTAAAAAAAAAAAAACCTGCGGAAACAGTCTAAAAGTAGCCCAATTATTTGCAAACTTGGCAACACTGCCCAAAAAATTGTCCACCTGGAAATAGGTCACTTCAACCATGTAATGTAAATGTGGCCTACTGCATGGTTGAGATAACACAATATGGCTTAGTGCAATTATTAAAGCGCAAAGGCTTAAATTTAATAATGTAAATATATATATACTGCTCTTTTTGTGTTATAAAGTAAAGCATGGCACTGTGTTCATTTACGTGTAAGCAGCTCATTATTTCAGTGTCTCTTTACTGTTTCACAGTAAACAATGCTCCACACAAACTCTATCTTTGCAAATGGTGGTTTAGGTAACTTGTAATGTGCATTTTGAATGCAACACATGCCAACCATTTTCCCAGATTTGGAATAAGAATCATTTATAAATCTGTTGCAACAAAAGAGAAGCTTTTAGGTTCTTTTAAGGGCTCGTTTTGCATTCAACTGTGTAGCCCGACACACAAACATAGCCTGGAGCTCTTAAAAATTGGATCATAAATTGCGGTTTTAATCAGACAAATAATTATTAATACATTTTAGATTTTTTTTTTATAAAATAGTGCAAAAACAGCATCAAGCCTGGTAACAAACAAACAAAAAAATATTGCCATTACATTTTTTCAAGTCACCGGCCATTAGCAGTAAAGAGTTAGTATTGGACCTTGCTTATAAGGGGGTCCATTTCAGTTTGGATCCTACCTTGAAGGCAGCTGAACATGTGCAGTAGGCAGCAGAGCAACTCACTAGGTTTTGGAACGCAGCTCATGTTCGCATTCTCCATCATTATTTCCGCCTATATTGATGTACTGCAGTGGTTTAGTGTTCAAATCAGAGCTATTCTTCTTTCTCTGCAGCACTATTAATTGTTTAGGGAGCTTCCATGCAGCTAAGTTTACTGAAATCCCATTATCTCTCAACTCATCATCAGTTGTTTCGTTCTTTCTCTCCCTTTCACGGTTTCTCCTTTCTTCTTGTCTCTCTCCAACGCATATCCCTGTCTCCAGTGGCCTGTTATATTGTTGAGTAAAACACTTTTAAACTGGATGCATTGTTCCTGCAGTTTAGCTTAATATGTTTCCTCTCTCTGTGGTGGATTGTTTGGAGCACACAGCCCCAGAGGAGGCCACACAATCTCGCTCCTTTAGCTCCTCCATATGCTGCAGCGCCGTGGCCCAAAATACTCAGAAGTTGAAATCAATAAACGGGACAGACTCATTCACTACAGCGTTATTGCCCAAAAGTTTAAAAATCACTTTCTTGCAAGGTATTTGTTTTACTTAGCTCTGGAACAGTTTCTATTCCAGACGATCCTTTATAATAATGTAAAGCTGCTAATTTTGGAGCTTTTTTTACGTAACTCCACAGAATGCGATTTTAATTGGTGAGGTCACATTCTGTGAGCATTTTCCAGAACCGCAGAGTTCTGTTCGTCTCATTCAGAGACGTCATGCCATCATCTGGATGTTTTCTGCTAACCACTGCTCCATTTCAAACCCATTTTCACTTGATGGTCCATGTGGAGACAGCATCAGATGGGGTGTCTATAAATGACTGTGTCATTTATGGATTTATTATGTAACAACAATGTGGAAAAACACTCTCTAGGCCTGTCTGTGCAACAGGTCTGAGACCATCAGTGAAAATTAATCTTATTTTCTATGTGAATGCATACTGAAGACTGACACAGAAGAGAAGAAATTGTTGAATAAAGTTGTTTTTTGTCTTCTTTGTGCATCAAAGTTTTTCTCATAGCTTGATAAAATTACAGTTGAACCACTGATGTCACATGGACTATTTTAACAATGTTCTTACTACCTTTTTGGGCCTTGAACGTGTCAGTTGTGTTGCTGTCTATGCAGGGTCTGAAAGCTCTCGGATTTCATCAACAATATCTTGATTTGTGCTCTGAAGATGAATGAAGGTCTTACGGGTTTGTTGTGTTGCTTCTCCTCACATCATATTTATCTGCAAGCAAGGAACTAAATACTAAACTAGATTACTTGAATGCTTCTATTATAATCAGCAATGCTAGCTACAGATCAAGCTTTATTTCAGAGCACTCTGGACACCTTTGTTCTCTAAAACCACACTGTTCTGGTTTTGTCGCATGTAGCTGGACCTCATTAGACTTACATAAACTGAACAAAACCTACATTCACAGAGGTCCACACAAACAAGCCCGCCGGTCAGCGTGCCTTTCACAGGAAGTCCTCCTTTACCCCCTTCTGTGAAACCTTCCAACACACTTATGGCATAATATACATAGGCACACACAGTTATGTGCTCACACACACAACACATCCCTTCTGTCTGTTTCTATGTGTTGAATGCAGCTGGAGGTGGGGGTGGAAGGCTAATGTGTTGGCCTTGTGACGGAGGCTTTTCTGCCTGTATCTCAGCAGAGTGATGAAAAACATAAAACTGATTTATTAATAAAAAGTAAGAACTACCCCACTCACTGCTTCCTGTCCTACAATAAATGCCTTTCAGTGCATTATTGTAACCTTCAAATGCTGCATTATTAGGCTCAAGCAGAGGGCAGTGACCTGCGTCCACACACACACACGTTTACAAAAACATTTCACAAACTTCTATTGTTTTTAAGTATATATGTATTAAGAAATCAATAGTTACAGCTAACTGGGCTGAGATATTATAGTGGAGCACATCAACAGTTGTGAGCTACTGTATCTCACAAATGGAAAGCAGTGAGGTGATCACTACCATTAATGAGCCAACCCTTAAAGCACATCTCTTCAATACCGTTATACTTCCAGCATTATTATATGGGAGTGAAATGTGGTCTTTAACCAAATCAGATGAACAGAAACTCTGTAACTGAAAGAGCAATGGAGCAAAGAATGCTTAAAGGGATAGTTCACCCAAAAATGAAAATGACCTCATTATATGACTTTCTTCTTTCAGATGAATATAATCGGAGTCATATTAAAAAAATGTCTTGGCTCTTCCAAGCTTTATAATGGGAATGGGTAGTGGTCCAAATTTTGAAACAAAAAAAGTATGTCCATCCATCAAAAAAGTACTCCACATGGCTCCAGGGGGTTAATGAAGGCCTTCTGAAGCAAAACGATGCCTTTATGTAAGAAAAATATCCATATTTACAATTTAATAAAACATACAGCTTCTGCTAACAGTTGTACATGTGTTCACGAGTGTGGTGTTTCAGCGGATAACGTAGGACGTAGCCACAGACAGTATCAAAAATAAATGTTTGTGGAAGATGTCAAGAGTGAAAGATGTGATCATGGACGCAGCAAGTAAAAAGCACAGATGGACTGGGCATGCAGCTCAAATACATTATAGACGATGGATGCTGAAAGTGACACCACCAACTCGATGGTACCTAAAACCTGAATCTGCACAGCCAGTGACAGATGCTGATGGAAGAAATGCGTTAACCTGCATCATTCACTGGAATGATTGACTACAGGCCGCATAAATATATGTATTTATATGAAGTATGGAAGTGAAAGCTACAGTGCAATAAAAAATAAAAAAGAATTAAAAGGATTAAAAGAAAAAAAACCTAATTTTTATTTTCAATTATAATTTTTTATCATTTATATAAAAAAATTATTAAAATAATTATAAAATAAATATTTAAAAAAGAACTGTCTTATTATAAAGTCTAAATAATTACAGAAAAATGTAAGAAATAATGAAGAACTGTGTATGATGAAGGTGAGAGATAAATTGTAAATAATGTTTAGACCTAAGCAAATAATAAATGCGATTGTATTGGTTTTTGAGGTTGTCATTGACACAAAAATGTCACTCGTATAGAATAGAGGAGGGATGGATGTTAGGGTTGATAAGAAGAACAGTAGAACAGTTTTTTTTTTTTAATTTTAATACTTTATGTTGGAAAAGATAGTGAAACACTTGGCTGCTTGTAGGCAACTTACAGTAGGCCCTATCCACTGCAATGCATTATACGGAAGAATATTACACCTGCATGTATGTGCAGAGTAATGTTCAAATTACAACATTACTGCACTGTATTATTTTATTGTATGTTTTAGTTGATGGCTTACTTTTATTTATCTGCACATTGGCAGTATGTCATCACTGTACTGTGGTAGTGCCACAATATTTTTTTTTTGATAACAGTTTTTGATAACATGAGAAAGTAAGAAGGAAAGAAAGTACTTTTATTAGTCAGATTTTAAAACAACTTACCAAATACAGAGCAAACGCTGTTTAAGTTCAGACTGTGTACAGGCGTAACTGTTGAAGTTCTCTCTGAATTAATGTAGTGAAATAAGCGATGTACACACATTTATCACGCGCTCTGTTTACACAGTGTGTGGGAGCGCCTTGACCTCCGCGCTGTCGCGGCCACGACTGGGATTTGCTCAGGTGAGGAACACCTTTAATGGTTTCGTCACACACGTATAGCGTATCTCATTCTACGTCTGAAAGCTGTGGAGGCCACCAGCCCACCGCAAGTCATGATTTATGAGATGTTTTTTACCTCAGTGTGTCTGAATTAGTCCAACAGCTACTGAGTTGTGGTCAGCGCCTTAAACACAGACGCTTTGAAACACACCGTCTCTCTTCCTTTACGTGTTTTTGGATGTTTAATTTCGGTGGAATCTCATTCCTTTAGCACCTCCAGATTACATAAATATACTATTTTATATGTGATAGTATACTGGTAGAGTATAGATACAATATTCCAGATAGGCTAGTTTAGTTTGTGAGAATCTGATGAAGCATTGTATGAGTTCTTAGGAGAAATAGCCTACCTGTTTTTCTCAGGAGAAAACTGTCAGAGAAGTCTCCGTTTTGTCTCACTGCTGTCCTTGAGAAGCAATCTCATTTGTGATTTTATTTCCTACGGGCATTCTGGTAGGTATAACATGATTTATTCCCCTTCCACCAGAGGGCACAGTTTTGCTAATTACACATGCACCGAAACACACTGATGTCAGCTGAGCTAAATCTCATAGGAACCAATATAAATGTGTTAATTCTCCATGAACCTATAAACACTAGTGTATCCGTCTGTCAAAATCATTAGCTCAAAGAAATCCAATCTATGGGAAGAGCAGGGAGGGGAAATCATTGAGCCAGCAGTTCTTCCTTCGCTCTAGGAAATGTAGATGAGATCATTAAGCAGCAATAGAAACCAGTCGTTTTCATTATGCTCTGCAAAAATGAACTTTTTTATCCTGAGATTTTTTATGATTTTTGGATAAAACATATTGATCAAAGTGTACCATGGCATTTCCATTTTTTTTTCTATTGTATTTTTCCAAATTTACAGATTACCATTTTCTAAAGTACTTCAGCTACAGTGGTACTGCAATGTGTTTGAGCATACCAAGGTAGTAACACAGTATTTTTGGAAATACTTAAGAGTATAACATGAATTTCAGTACCATGATACTGCCATCTGATGTTTTATGGTACTGGAAAAGTATGTAAGGATCACATTCATGGTACTTAAAGTACCTCAAAGAATACCATGGTTATATATATATATATATATATATATATATATATTACATTAAATATTATTTATAATAATACCATAGTTTTTGTAAATGCAGAAATTTAATGTATTAAAGAAATGTATTTTGTGTGCAAAAAAATGCATAAAGTTCTAAATCAAAATTATTGTTTAATTCATTAATTCATTAAGCATTATAAACCAGTGATTTTCATTATTTTCTATAAAGATTAACATTTGTGACTCTGGACCACACAAACCGTCATAAGGGTCAATTTTTGAAAATTGAGATTTATACATTGATATACAAGCTGAATAAATAAGCTTCAATTGATGCATGGTTTGTTAGGACAGAACAGTATTTGGCCAAGATACAACAATTTGAAAATCTGGAATCTGAGGGTGCAGCAAAAAAGTCTAAATATTGAGAAAATCACCATTAAAGCTGTCCAAAGTCCTTAGCAATGCATATTACTAATCAAAAATTAAGTTTTTATATATTTATGGTAGGAAATTTACAAAATATCTTAATGGAACATGATCTTTACTTAATATAATAATGATTTTTGGCATAAAAGAAAAATCAATAATTTTGACCCATACAGTGTATTGTTACAAATTTACCCGTACTACTTATGACTGGTTTTGTGGTCCAGGTTCACATTTAAATTTCATAAAACATTGTTCAAAGTGCAAAACCACATCCACTAACTTGATTTATGGATGTTAACTATGGTGCTGTTTAATTGCCATATTCATACACCATGTAATTTAAACACTTATAAGTTCCTTTATTTTTCCATTAGTATATTTGAAATATTTGCATGGAAATGTTTTAGCATAGTCAAAAAAAAAGTACCAAAAAAGTAGTACCATGGTACCATATACTGCAAAAGTACAAATTCCATTCTAATAGATACCTCGGAGAATACTACGATATTGTCATGTTGTCCTTACATTACAGGGCAAACATAATGTTATATAATTTACAAATATAATTTGCTTATATAAATGCTTAGAGAACATACGTGTTACCAATATACCGAACCATCTGTTTATATTTTAATAAACCCTTGTTGATAGAGTCTAAAAATCTGAAAAATGTCAGTCTATGCATGTGTTTTCTATGTTAAAAAAGAGAAATAATCATGCATGGATGTGGCAAAGAAAAACACAGTTTTTGAGAGACTACATACTTTGTAGGATTTCTGCGAATTAAAATGCACAAACCAGATGCAATAATACCCAACAAACAGAGAAGCGATGGCTCTTCACAGAACATATAATTGTTATTTTATTTTGATTTTGATCTGTCTATTTATGAGGAATATGTACTATTATGGATGTGACAAGCCTGAAAATGGCACTTACCAGACTATGGAAAATCATGCAGTAAAAAAAAGCTTTAAAAACTTTAATAGAGACATGGATATTTGAACCACCAAATGCTGACATCTGTGATATCAGTATAGTAAAAACCTTTGGTAAAAACTTTATTTTTTCGTGGTAAGGTTGACATTTGCATGGAATTACCTTATATATCTTTTATAATAGTTGTTTTTGCACATCTTTACCCAGAACACATTAGTGACTGTTGCGTGATTGACCATCAGTGACCACTAGATGGTGCTGTGTGAAGAGTTTTGATGATGATGATGATGATGATGGTGGTGGTGCTAGTGGGGGAGGGGTGTGTGTGGGTGTTTCTTTTAAGCCCTGCAGTGTTCACACATTCAGCCCTTATATCACACATTTGGGCTGGGAATCTCGTGCAGCTTTATGTTTCCGTATTACCCAAGTCTGCTTTTAATACAACCACCGCGACTCTTCTCTCAGATTTCCCTGTGCAGCGCAAGACCCCTCTTGGCCAAACAAAGATAATGGCTCGCCCGCTCGTAATGCGTGTGTGTGCGTGCCATATCTGCAGTAAAATGACAGGATGTGTACTGCTGTAGGGCTCTCCGAAGGGATGGGGCTGGAATGAGACAGAACAATGCGGGGGGCAGTGAAACCCATCAGCTAGAATAGAATGAGACCTCCACCCTTCTTTCATCCCTCCATCTCTCCCTCCCTCTCTCTCTCTCTCTCTCTCGCCTGCCTGCACCTCTTCCTTCCTCTCCTGCTCCGTATTTCACACCCCTCCGTCCCAAACAATCAAACGGCTGGCCAGGGCCTCCGCTCTGGGACCGCATGAGGAAATCTATAACAATGTCATAAGTACAGATGCCAAAAAAGAGAGAATTTATCCTGTTTTATGTGAATACACTCGACTGCAACGCTCGCATTTATTACGGCGACTCTGGCCCTGCGATGGCAGCAAGACAGATGGCTGTTTGACTGCTCAACATGTTTGCTTTGAAAATAAATCCACCCTGTAGAGTATCTGATCAGTGTGATATAATCGAGGTCTGTTGGCTGGTGACAGCAGGTAATGTTTACGGCACAGGAACTCGCTGGCTCTGTTATTAATGAAGGAGCTCCGGCCCCGCGGTGGGTCTAATTCACCAGTGTGTAATCTGCAACGATTATTAGCCTAACCTTTTGCGCGCCGTGTAGATGCGCATCCGAATAAAGGCGTCTTCTAGCGTAGACGGCCGCACACATGGTGGAAGTGTTAGCGGGGCTGTTGTGTGGGGGTTGAGGGTTGTTCTGAATGCTGGTGAACTACACCTCTGTAGAAAGCATTGTCCCGTCTAGACGGAATTCTGCCTCATTCTCTGCTGGGCTTTTACGGCCCTGCTTTTACAGCCCGACATAAACAGAGCCACAGGCAGCCAGTTCCACACTGCCCGTGTGTGTGTGAGGGGATGTGTGTGTACATCTGTTTGTGAGGCTTTATTGTATATTTCTGTATGTCTGTTTGTTTTCTTGCAGCTCAGCTGGTAGAGCATGGCGCTGGCAACTCCAAGGTCATGGGTTTGATTCCCAGAGAACACACTGATACAATGTATAGCTTGAATGCAAGACTTGTTCAGAAAGGCAACAAAAAACAGCCAAACCATTTTTTGGCATACTCTTCTGTTCACAATGTTGGGGTTTTTTAACACTTTAGATTAGGGAATACTGTTCATTATTAACTAGTTGCTTATTAGCATGCACATTGGATGTGTATTAGCACTTATAAAACACATATTCTGCACGACCATATTCCAGATCCTTTAACCCTAAACATCTGAACATAACTACTACAACATCTACCTTACTTACTATAGATAAGCAGTAAAAAGGAGTTTATTGAGGGAAAACTCCATATATGAATAAGTGTGCCATAATGACACATTCAATTGATCAAAAGTGACATTTTCTACAATTCTACAATTTTTCTACAATTTTCTACAATTTTCTACAATTGCACAACTATTTTCAACATTGTTAATAATGGGAAATATTTGTCTTGCACCACATCATCAGCATATGAGAATGATTTCTGAAGGATCATGACAATGCAGACTGGATTAATGATACTGAAAATGTAATTTTACATTTTAAAATACATTAAGACAATACATTTTAAAGAGTTGTAATAATATTTCACAATATTACATTTTACTGTATTTTTGATCAAACACTGAAGACTAAAGTAATGATGCTAAAAATTTAGTTTTGCATGAATAAATTACATTTTAAAATATATTAAAATAGAAGACTATCAATTTCAAAAAGTTGTAATAATATTTACAATATTATTTTTTATTATATTTTTGACCAAACACTAAAGACTGGAGTAATTATGATAAAAATTCAACTTTGCACCACAGGAATAAATTATATTTTAAAATATATATAAAATTGAAGACAATCAATTTTAAAAAGCTATAATAATATTTTACAATATTTAATTTTTTAATGGGTTTTTGACCAAATACTGAAGACCAGAGAAATTATGTTAAAAAAATTCAATTTTGCATCACATGAATAAATTACATTTTAAAATATATATATATAAAAAGAAAACAGTCCATTTTAAAAAGTTGTAATAAGATTTTACAATATTACATTTTTACTGTATTTTTTAACACACACTGAAGACTGGAGTAATTATGCTACAAATTCAACTTTGCATCACATAATCCGCATAGCTGTTTGTAGTCTATAAGCAAATGCATTGGACATATGCTTTTATCCAAAGCTGCTTTCATTGGATTCCAAGTTAAACATTTAATCAGTTTATGCATTCCCTGGGAATTGAACTCATGACCTTACTGTGGATAATGCTATGCTCTACTGTTTGAGCAATTCAATCTAAATAAGCCATAATCTATTCAGCATGCATAGGGGTTTAGTAATCAAACAATAAAACAATTACAGCTTTAGTGTAAACTTCAGAAACTCAGTTGAATATCATTCTCCTTCTGACGTACAGTTACAGAGCAGGATGAAGTGATCTGAGCTGCTTCTTGTCTGTTTGAGAGTATGATTTAGTGATGTGAGGTCATTAGGAAACCCCAGTGTGGACTCGGATTGTTTCATTTGGCTGTAGTTTGCGGCTTGGGAGTTTTCACTGTGAGATTTGGCCTCTCTGGACAGGCACTTCCTGCTCGGGGACCTTCTTCAGTTTACTACTTCCTTCTTGTGCAGACAGGCGGACCAATGGGGTGTCAGATCACCGTCAGATCTCTGTATATATTTGTCAGGCTGTTGAATAAGGGTGCTGATGTCTCAGGCTGGGCTGCACGCAGGCAGATTCGAGAGACTCAGAGTCTTACAAAGAAGAGCAAAAGTAGCACTTGAGAAGTGCTGTACATGTTGTTGTTGTTGACAAGCTCCTCTTCCTACTTGCAGAACTACTGTATCAGCCTTAAACTCTTAAAAATATAAGCTCCTAAAGGGTGTTTTTGCAGTGATGCCAAAGAAGAACCATTTTTGGTTCCCCAAAGAACCTTTCAGTGAACAGTTCTTAAAAGAAATTGTGAAGAACATTTTAAAAATCTAAAGAACCTTTTCTGCATTTGAAAGCTTCCATGAATGTTCAAGGTTCTTCATAGAGTCATTGATGCCAATAAAGAACCTTTATTTTTAAGAGTGTAAGAAAGAACATTTTATAATAGCACAATAGATATTAGCAAGACGAGCAAATACAGAGTTTCTCAAGTCTCCTGCTTATGTTTCAAAACAAACAAACAAACAAACAAACAAACAACAACAAACCCTGCAATCTCAATGTCCTCTAAAGTTTAGGGTTAGGGTTAAACTAGTTGCAACAGATCTCAATAAAGTTTCAGACTGTAGGCAGATTTGCTACCAAAGTCTGGAATTACACATTAGAGATCTTATAAGTTGAACATTTAAAATGTCAAATTTCAAGTTTCAAGTTTTAAATTTCAAATTTCAAATTGTTGTTGTTGTTTTAAATTTCACAAAATCATGAAATATATTAATTTTATTTATTTATTTTAAATGAAAAATAAATAAATAAATAAATACATAAAAATAAATAAATAAATAAAAAAATAAACAGGTTTTTGTTGGTCAATACATCAAGTTCAAGTAACCATATTTAACTCAATTTAACTTATAAGCTGAACATTTCAAATGTCAAATTTCAAATTTCAAATTTTAAATTTCAAATTGTTGTTGTTGTTTTAAATTTCACAAAATCATAAAATACTCCATACATTTTTTTTATTTTAAATAAAAAAAGTAAAAACAATAATAATAAAAAACATAAAAAAAATAAAAATAAAAATAAAAAAAACCTGCAAAAAAGGTCTATTTGTCAACAGTATAGTGATCCATAAAGCACAAGTCACAAAGAATTCACTTCCAAACCAAACAGGTTTTTGTTGATTAATACGTCAATTTCAAGTAACCAAATTTAACTTAATGCAAAGTCTATGGGGAAATCTTTTACCCTTATGTGAAAGTCCAGTTTGCATGGATTCCTTTTGAAATACTGAATTTTGCAGGCAGTAGTTTGCGTAAAACAGTAAATTATGGTACTGTTACAGGACCTTTGATACTTCCCACTTTACTGTTTAAGGTAAGGTTTATACTTAAATGTAATGTAAATGTAATGTACTCAATTCAAGTTTTCTTAGCTCTGAAAGGGCAAATGTGAGCAATAACATTTTCCTTTGGGCTCTGTTAACTGGATTGCGTTCACAGTATAATACAAAATTCAAACATTTATGTGTTGTTGTTGAGGTCTGGAGACATGTAACAGCCATTTCAGTGGTTTCTAGAGATGTATAGCGGTCAGGGTTTGATCCAGGGTGTGACAGCATGAGAAAACTGAGAACAGGAAGCCAGACATGATGATGAAGGGTGTGCACACTTTTACAGGTGGATTCAGAGTAAGAAAAACAGAGAGAACGAGAGAGACAGACGTGAAGTTCTGGAGGAAACAGCTGTCGGTAGGATGCCTCAGGAAATACAGTGACATAGAAGAAACCATGCTCTTTAAACCTCAGGTCCTCTTTGCTCTCAGTGTCTGAGTTTAGTTATAATGAGTTTTACACCTCACTCCACAGCGAAAGTAGAGTTTGATGTCCTCTGTAGTCTAAAGCATGACTGAATACCTGATTATTCACGTCATTAATTGAACATTTCATTCATTTGTATGTTTATTTTAGTTTAGTGAGCAGTCAGTAATTGTCTATCCTGTTGCTGTTCATCATGTGCTGTGTGTGTGGTCCTGTTACGACCTGTGTGCGGTGTCACATGTTTGGGTGCCCATCTGTGTGTATCTGTTGCCTGATCCAGTTCCTGAATTCACAGGCTGAGAAAGCGAAGCGGGTTGTGTCCAATTTCTCTGCCAGAGCAAATTCTAAAGCTGACGTGAGAGGTCAGATCAATCAACACACTCACTCACATATATGTTTTACGGCTTCA
The DNA here is from genome assembly GCF_022985175.1 of Labeo rohita. Classification (NCBI taxonomy): domain Eukaryota; kingdom Metazoa; phylum Chordata; class Actinopteri; order Cypriniformes; family Cyprinidae; genus Labeo; species Labeo rohita. The sequence goes on along the minus strand of NC_066877.1, from coordinate 3,423,852 downwards.
CTGAGCGACCAGCAGTCAAATGTATAGTTTGTTGGATGCTGGTGTTTGATACGTCTAATATCAACTCAGTAACCCAGAAAATGTTAAGAATGAAATACCAGCATACTGTTTACTACATACTGTAAACTGAGTCTGTTGTTTTTAGAAATGAATATGGTTATATTAAATTTAGATTCCAAGTTTGTTAATAATAAGTTAAAACAAAATGGCTTTTATCTCTTCTGGTAAGCTCAGTTTAAATTGTTGGATATGATAGTATTCAGTATAGTGTACAGTTGAAGTCAAAAGTTTACACACACATTGCAGAATAAGCAAAATGTTAATTATTTTACCAAAATAAGAGGGATCATACAAAATGCATATTATTTTTTTATGGACAACTGACGTGAATAAAATATTTCACATAAAAGACGTTTACAGTCCACAAGAGAAAATAATAGTTGAATTTATAAAAATGGCCCCGTTCAAAAGTTTACATACGCTTGATTCTTAACACTGTGTTGTTACCTGAATGATCCACAGCTGTGTTTTTTTTTATAGTGATAGTTGTTCACGAGTCCCTTGTTTGTCCTGAACAGTTAAACTGCCTGCTGTTCTGCAGAAAAAATCAGGTCCCACAAATTCTTTGTGTTTTCAGCATTTTTGTGTATTTGAACCCTTTCCAACAATGACTGTATGATTTTGCGATGCATCTTTTCATACTGAGGACAACTGAGGGACTCATATGCAACTATTACAGAAGGTTCAAACACTCACTGATGCTTCAGAAAGATAAATGATGCATTAAGAGCCGGGGGGTGAAAACTTTTGAACAGAATGAAGATGTGTACCTTTTTCTTATTTTGCCTAAATATCATATTTTTTTTTAATTTAGTGTTGCTCTTCAGAAGCTCCAGAAAATACTTACATGTGTACCGGAAGACAAAAGTTAAATTTACCATGATCTTCAAATTCCAAAAGTTTTCATTCTCTTAATGCATCATTTGAACCTTCTGTAAAAAAAAAAAAAAAAAAAAAAAAAGCTGCATATGAGTCCCTCAGTTGTCCTCAGTGTGAAAAGATGCATCTCAAAATCACACAGTCATTGTATGATACCATTGTATATACGGTCACAGTATTAAGAATCAAGCGTATGTAAACTTTGAACTATGAAACCATGAACAGGGTCATTTTTATAAATGTAACTATTACTTCAACTATATGAAAACATCTTTTATGTGAAATTTCTTATTCAGGTCAGTACTAAACAAAGAATAACATGCATTTTGTATGATCCCTTATTTTGATAAAATAATTAACATTTTGCAGATTCTCAAGTTGTATGTAAACTTTTGACTTCAACTGTATCCATATTTAATATATGTTACAGTTTACAGTTTAAACAGTTTACCATTTACTGAACTTTGTTATTCTTCTAGTTCTTTACCTATAGCAGCTAGTGAAATTCTCACACATTCACAGGAAATAGCTTACTTCCGTGTTGAAAAATAATGTAGATACTGCACTTTTTGGTAAGTGAAATCGGTCATTTGATACGGTATATGTATGGTATTAATATAGTAAGCTACACATGTGGCAGAATGTTAATATAGCATGTTAATACAATGCAATTTTGTAGCATGTTAAGGCAAAACCACCACTTCAGAAGTACTTTTATTCCATTATTGCAGTGTAAATTTAGCATTAGAAAAAAGTGTTCTTAAAATTCCTTCAGCTTGTTGAACAGGTGTTAAAAGCCAATGCACAGGTGGACACAGTCAAATAAATGCTAACAAATCAGACTGTTTGCCTACTTCAATAAACGATTTCCCACTGAGTGTGTTTAAACAAAACCAAGGTCTTAAAACCATTACCGTTTTGCAGTTTGTGTGCTTAAAGGAATATTTCACCCTAAATCTGTCATCATGTACTCACCCACACGTCGTTCTAAACCCATATGACGTACTTTCTTCTGTGAAACACAAAAGGAGAAGATAGGCAGGCTGACAGCCTCAGTCACTATTCACTTTCTTTGTGTGAAAGACGCATTGGTAGTGAATGGTGATTTGTGAATACACACTGATGCTCTGATCTCTGTGGTTTCGGTGCAGATGATCGGTGTGTGTGGAGTCTCCGCTGTAGCACTCACTCTCTTCGCAGGTCAGGAGTTATGGAGCTCATGGGTCTAAAAACACACCCTGCCTGCCGTTCCATGGCCCTATAAACATTAAAATCTGCTTGTTAAATTTTACTAAGTGCCAAAAGGTCTAGCAATGGATTCTCCTACTGTGACTGCCATTGAGATTCACCTAGAGTTCAACCGCTGAATCATTGCGTGAAATCTGTGGCAATGATATCTAATGACGGGAAGATCATAGGTGGTCATTTTTGAGGATGAAATGTGCACTCTATCTCTCGCACACACTCTCACACACACATCCACTGACTTATAACGTTTTGAATCCGAGCTAATGAAATTTTCTATCCCCTACATGCAAACCTAACCCTCACACAGGCCGTTTAGCATTTTTAATTTTTTATTAAGACATTATTTAGTGTGTTCATTAAGGTGTTTTCTCATGGGGACCGTAGCGCCTCCTTGCAGCGCAGCTGATTTCATACCTTCCTTGTTGTTTCCCCCAATGTAGGCCAATGCTGAGCCACTCACACATGCTCTCACCACTAGGGGGCAAAGTAACTCTAAAAATCTCCTCCCTTTTTTTTTTTTTTTTTTGGTTTGGCAAAGTGACAGAGATGACATATTCATAATACCATTATGTCAATAATACACTAGTAATATTATAAGACTTAATATATATAAATAGTCTTTTGAAAAGTTTTTTTTAACACATTGACAGCTTCTTCTCTCAGTTCATACTTGTCTGTACATTCAAGAAATTTTGCATGCTTAAATGTCCATATCCTAACAAAAAAGTAAAAGTTTTAAAATGCATTTATTTTATACTAAGTATAGTTCAAGACTGTTAACATATTTACTGACATATCGCTTAAGACTTACTGTATAAAAATTGTAATTAAACTTTATTTGGAGTACTATTTGTGCACAATGCACATTTCTTAATATTAAGCCTAAATATGTTTTAATGTCACTATTGACGAGAATTGTATGATCTTTAAATAATATATGTCTTTAAATGCAAACTATTTAAAGTGTTCCTAAAATAAAACTTGCAATAGTTCAACTTTAGCACAATGACATATACTCAAGTATATCTTTAGTTGGATTTCAGCACTACATCCACACAACTAAAGTGTATTAAGTACAAAATTAGTTGTTACAGTTTAGCAGACTTTAAATATACCAGTTTAGTATGCTAAAAGTACAATTGCAGGGTATTTTTATTAAGCACATGTAATGTAAATGTATTTGTAGTATACTTAGCATGAATTAAATGTATTTTAAATACATGCTAGTATATTTATTTTTCACTAAGGTAGTTACACTGTAAAATATGTCATTTGTGTATCACATGTGAGGTGAAAGCCTCCAGAAACAGGATTTGGGGATTATAAACAAAGCATCACAGCTTCTGGGTAAAGTGTTTCCTGTCCAACAGTATATGTCTGTGGTCTTTGGACAGTATTGTGACAGTCAGGTCAATACAGTCTTTTAACATTGGACATACAGTAAAACGTTCTATTGATTGTTGTGAAGTTGTATTTGTGTAGGTTTGTCATAAAAACACACAAAGCTAAATGCATGTACACTGATAGGCACACAAGCTTTTCTGTTTCCTTCTTCTAAGAATTGCTGTGCCCCCCAAAAAAAAAAAAAAAAAGAAGAAGAAAGATTTGGCTCTGGCAGATGAAACAGACAGGCATGCACTGTCCTGCCTCAACCACAAAACAGACTGCATGATCTGCTTGATTATTACAGTTACATGATTTACAGTCACGAGATCAAATTACCAAGCTTTCATTGGCCAAGGTACTTTTTTATTATTATATTTATTATTTTCTTTTTGATTATTTTAAATAATAATAATAGCAGATGTAGCAGTGCTCTTGGCTTATGGTTTAACATCGTTCTATAATAAATAAATGTACTTCATAGTGATGTTGAGGAAATGCCCTGCTGAATGGGCTGTGTGTTTAGTTGTGATGGTTGTAATGTACGCTGCTGAGATTGCCGTTGACATCATTACTCAGGAGTCTCACTGTTCGCATCAATCTTCCTGCTCATACACACACACTCACTCTCTCTCTCACACACACACTCGTCAGCTGAGGGAATTTTTCATCTTTGGGTTCAGGTGGGGGTCACATGCACTTACACATAACGTCTTCTCTAATGTGACACATCCACTGCAGGTACAACTGCTTTTGCTTCAGGACTCAGATTTAAAATTGGGTGGCGAAGCATCCCAGTATCACAAAACCATAACACACCCCTAAAATCAAACAGAAATATTCAAATAACCCTAAACAACAAAATTATTAACATGCATTTTTTTGCTATTCATCTTGCTATCCTAGCTATGCGTAATTATATGGTTAGTTGCATCTCATTATTTACATTTAGCTTGTTTTTTTGCCCCCTGGTGCTGACTTGCAACCCATTTTTTCGTAACCACCACACTAATGTACCTTTAAATGACTTTTCTTTTCTCCACTCCTGCAGAGTCTCAAATTACACCTCTTAGTGCACACAACTGAGGTGAAACAATTTTATTTGAAACAAGCGTCCATTTGAGCTGAACAGTGACTGTATGTACGGTGGTAATGTCAGTCATCAGCTCCTGACTGTCATGGATGATTGAGTCTTTTAAAAAGCGTAATATGGCCTGCTAACAGGGCGGTGTGTAGCTCATTGAGCTGCTGGCTGTCATGAGATACTCTTGCCATAGTGGAGAGGTCAGCGTCTCCTCTAGAGCCCCGTTCGTCCCACTGTATGTGGAGGACACAGAGGCTAATTTTCTTTGGAGGCCCTCCCCAAAACCATTGGGCCTGTCATCTTTGAGTGTGCAGCGTTCAGTGGTAGGTTTTGTGAAGAGATCATTAGCTTGATGGCAGCTAGCTGTCGCGTGCCTGATCTGCACTGTAACCTGTCCGTATCATTAACACAGCAATCATTAACATTCACACTAAACACACTGGTGACTGATGGACATGTAATGTATTACTGTGCCATTCACCATTCACTTTTGGACATGAGAAATTACAATTTTCTATTTCCGTTTTCAATTAAAATTTAAATTTTGTTGTTCTGTTGAACTGTTTTCATGCTTGATTTCTCTCCTGCTTCAGATGAGAACCGTTTTTCACTTCTCAGGACATTATTGATGGACTGGAGTGGTTTTGATTACTTGTGGATTATTGTGATGTTTTTATCAGCTGTTTGGACTCTTATTCTGACGGCACCCATTCACTGCAGAGGATCCATCGTGTAGTGGTGATGTAATGCTACATTTCTCCAAATCTGTTCCCATGAAGAAACAAATTTTTGGGTGAACTACTCACTTAACCTTACACTCTAAAAAATGATGGGTTATTTATTTTTAACCCAAATGCTGAGTTCAGCTTGTTGGGTCATTTTATTGGGTTATTTTTAATATTTATTTTTTTATCCAGGAGCTGGGTAGTTTTTCTGTAACTAAGTTGCTGGGTCATTTTTAACGCTGGGTTATTTTTTTCCTAACCAACCCCTGGGTTCTCTGATGAAACAACCCAGCTGCTGAGTTAAGGTGCGTTCACGCCATATCGGAATTCCCGTAAGCGTTCACCTCCTCGTAGAACTCGTAATTACAGCTTGTGAACTGGGAGTCTTCTGAGAGCTACGACTTGTACCACATGACTGCTGTACCACCTGACCAATGTAGGCTCTGTTTAGGTGTTGATAGTGTTGCCATAGAAAAGCATAATTCCACGTCTGAGGACGTGAACAGCTCAAAGTAGAACGTCACGTTGTTATCTCGAAATTACGGTAATTACGAAATGGCGTGAACGCAGCATTATAGTCAGAGCAGTTGCCAAATCCGCTGTTTTCCAGTGGAATTGGACTACTTTAGCACTGTTGCCATGGGTTGTTTTTCATATCCGTGGGTTTAAGCACCCCCAATAACGAATATTTAGCCCCTAAAATGCTAATTTTACCCAGAGAATAACACTAAAAAACATGTATTTTACCCCTCCGAATGTGATATTTTACCCTGGGGGCCCCTTCAAAATGCCATTGGGCTACTTTGGGCTAGTTTTGAGTAGCAATTGGGTGGGTTTTGTTGTGAACACCTGGCAACCCTGAGTCAGAGTGCGGGATTTTTGAGTTCTCTACAGAAGAGAGCGGTTCTCAGTGCTGCCGATTTGCACTTTTTCAGCAAAATAAAGGTTTGTATACATTTTATTTCATTTATAAAGTCTTTACTGTACTGTAAATTGTATTATTTTACGCAACACAACATTAGGGCGAGATGTCAGTCAGCTGCGTCAGCAGTGGTATATTCGTAGGATGGAAAGGTCTTTTGCATTGCATAAAATAAATGGATTTTATTTGTTATTGTACTGAGTTTAATCTTAAAATATGTTCTCTAATGTCAGTATTGTTTGTTTATGGGCAGGTTTTGCAGTCAGTCACGGCATCTTTCAGCTATGAGTGAAACACGAGGCCACGATCTGAAGTTCACAGCTCAGATTTTGGCGACACAATTAGCGTTATTTTGTTAAAAAGCAGATTAGAATTACAAAAATGACAGAGAACGGTTGAATATACTAAAATTAAAATTATGTTTAAATGTTTCATGTTTATGTCTTAAATGCTTGTAAAATGAGTTTAAATGTATGTAATATTTTATTCTGTGTGTGTGTGTTTTTTAAGTTCCAGTTCATTTAAACCAGCAATATAACAATTTTTAAACACTAGTTGACTTAAATAAAATAAGCCAGCATGTTTGGTTAAAACATTTAACCCAACCAGCTGGGTCAAAATAACCCAGCATGTGTTCTGTCCAATATTTACCCAGCGCTGGGTTGCCAAATAACTCAAGTTGTGTTGTTTTTAACCCAGCATTTTTTCATAGTGTAGGTTAAGGAGAATCTGCTTTTGAACTGTAAAACATTAATATTTTAATCTCAAAAAAATTATTAAACTGTAAAATAACTACTCAAAGTAAAAAATGCATTAAATATCAAAGGTGTTCAGGGGCATCTCCTGTCATTAAACATGTAAGCGATTTAATAGGGTAACTGTCTCATGCCAAATAAGGCTGTTAGTCATATTATTGCAGTGCATTTACAAGTAGCCACTGTTAAATGAGTTTGTTGGCTCCCCTTTCTATTATAAATGCATTTTTGTGAAGTTAACTAGGCACTTTTGTGAGTTCATTTAACACAGGCTCTGCAAGTTTGTCATCGGTATTTCATTCACAGGATTCACTCTATACCTATATCAGTCTATACAGTCTTTGCTAAAACTGGCTCAACAGTTTTACTCGGCACCACAATTTATCCATATTTAGCATGCAGTTGAATGTTAATTCAGTACCTTCTGTGCTGGAAGCATATGATGAGACAAGAATATATTTGAGTGTGTGTGTGTGTGTGTCTGTGTCTGTGTGTGTCGACGTGTTTTAGGAAGGGAAGACTTTCTGACCCTGCCATGAACTTGCTTAGCAGAGCAGAGGTCATCTGACAGGTCAAAGTTCAGGAGTCATGCTGGCCTCAAACTGTGATCAGAATTTAGCTGAGAACAAAAGGAGAAGACAAATTCAGAGTCAAAATCAAGCAAACGACATCACAGCGCAGACAGTTGAAACAGAACACTGAAAAAACACACACGTGTTTACTTACTATCTAAATTGGGACATTATGTAGACTTCTATTGTTTTAGAAACAGATACACTACTAGTCAAAAGTTTTTGAACAGTAAGATTTTTAATTTCATGTTTTTTAAAGAAGTCTCTTCTGCTCACCAAGCTTGCATTTATTTGATCTAAAAACAGTACAATTTTGAAATATTTTTACTATTTAAAATAAGTGTTTTCTATTTGAACATATTTTAAAATGTAATTTATTCCTGTGATCAAAGCTGAATTTTCAGCATCATTACTCCAGTGTTCAGTGTCACATGATCCTTCAGAAATCATTCTAATATGCTGATTCACTGTTTAAGAAACATTATTATTATTATTATTATTATTAATATTATTATTATTATCAATATTTAAAACATTTTTTTTTTCAAGATTCATTGATGAATAGAAAGATCCATAGATAAAATGAAAGCTTTTGTAACATTATACACTATAGCATTTAAAAGCTTGGAGTCAGTACAATTTTTTTGGGTAAAAAATTATAGAAATTAATACTTTTATTTAGCAAGAATGCTTTAAATTGATCAAAAGTGGTGATAAAGACAATTATAAAGGTTTATAAAGATTTATATTGTTCTTTTGAGCTTTCTATTCATCAAAGAAACTTGAAAAAAATTATTCAGCTGTTTTCAACATAATAATAATAATAATAATTAATAATTAATAATTAATAATAATAAATGTTTTTGAGCAGCAAATCAGAATATTAGAATGATTTCTGAAAGATCATGTAACCGGAGTAATGATGCTAAAAACTGAGCTTTGAAATCACAGGAATAAATTACATTTTAAAATATAAATATTTTTTCAAAATTGTACTGTTTTTGCTGTACTTTGGATCAAATAAACGCAGGATTAGTGAGCTGAAGCGACTTCTCGCATTTTTTCAATAAAAACAAACAAACAAAAGCAAACAAACCTTTGATTACTTAATTTTTATAACAGTTTATAACATTCCCAAAGGGAGGTTTTTGGTGATCTTGTTAGGTTTTACTCAAAAATTACTCAAAAGGGAAATATTTCAGTTAAGAATACAATATAAAATGGAGTACAAAACCATATAAAATATAATCCAAAACATAGGAGTGCATGCAGAATATGGAAAAGACAGAGTGCAAATGTCTATATAAATCACAACGTACACTGTTTCATTTGGCAGTATGGCTTGTATGAAATAAGCTGAGTGCATTTCAGAAGTTCATCCTGTAAAATTCAAAGTTGGCAGCAGTAGTAGGCTATAAAGTACTTTGTAAAAGTGAGAAATAATAAATCATAAATAGCCAGAACTGTTGCTCTGTCCAAAATACACAAAATTGAAAATGTGCAGTTGTTACCTTAATGAACTGTAATGAGCTCAAGCGTGAATAATACTGAATCTGCTTTATTTCCAAAGGAAATCTAAAATTTCCTTTTGCATGGGCCATTTTACACATAATATTAGCATTGCTGAAGAATATAGGGAGAAATTGAAAATTATTTAAATAGGTTGGCCGGTGACCAGAAACATCACAAGCCTGGTTTGATGTAATGGTCAGAAATGATTTAAAAAAAATACAGTGCTTCTTATTATTTTATTGACATGATGCAGCAGAAATATAAAAACAAACGATCAGTGAAATGTCCCGTTGCTTTTTGCTTGATGTCATCACAGCCATTTTCACAAACAAAAACAAAATTATTGCATCTTATTGCTTCAATATAAAACTGCAGTGAAGTCATCCAGTGTGTTTACGTAGCAGAATAAATAGAGTGTTTCAGAAATAGTAATGTGGTCAAAGTGCACGTCTCCTGCAGGAATGCGGTTTAGTTGTTGATGAGAGCCAGTGCCTGAAGAAAAAACGTGTTTTTGTGGAGAACTTATACCAGCACTTTTTAACATAAGCCACAAAGATGCACTATAGTTGTTATATTTAGACACATTAGAGGCCTTGCAGGTTTAGCACATGCTCTGAGGCATTGAGCTGTAGGGGCTAATATGAATAATGCAGGTTCGATTCCAGCTTGCAACCTTACTCTTTCCTCCCATTTTCTCCAACATTTCATGTGATGCCTTTAAATGCTGTGCATGACATGTTAGTGTAGTGGTACAGTACAATGTCAAGTTAAATTCCTCTGGCTCTTAAAGTGCGAGGTGCACATGCACATGCGTGTGTCTGTAGGTGTATGGTAACTCTCAGAAAGAGGATATCGTATAGCGTGAGTCCAGTGTTTGATCTCAGCTACAGACAGCTGATGTGAGAGAGCGCTGTGTTCTTCTTCGCTGGCGCTTATCTCTGTAGGCTCTGGATACGAGAGGGCAGAAGGGCAGCTGCTCTATCTGGAGCGTTGAAGGATCAGAGGTGATGAAGGGAAGGACAGAGAGAAAACCTCTGAAACATACTCTGTGTAAATACATGAAGAGGAATGCTTGTAGAATTGCTAGAATTGTTCTTAGTGTCACTGCGAGGGGCACTATGGTGGTTTCTACTGTGTCAATTGAGTCTTTCAGGTCAACTACTGTCATTGTGAAGAACAGACTGAAAAAGCATTACTGGATAAAGTGATAAAAAATGATGAAAAAATTCTGTTATCATTTATTCAAACTCATTGCATTGCAAACCCATATGATTTTGGTTAATCTTCAAAGCACAAATAAAGATAGTTTTAATGAAACTATGAATGAGAGATGTATGTCTGTTTATTGAAAGTCCAGGTAACCAGTTAAATAAGCAAGTAAATAAAGGCCTAAATTATAATTATTGACATAATTACCAAAGCTGTCCAAGGTATTGTTTGGTTTTAGGACAACTTTGATGAAAGGTTTTGATACACTTCAAATGTTGACTACTATACAGTATGTGTTTCCCATACAACGACGTAACTCGCTGATTAACCTCCATAGTACGATGCATTGTTCTGGAAACAAACTAGCTAGTCACGACTGTTTTCCTAACACGGTCACATCTCCGTCGTTTGAACCACATTAGTTCAACAATGTAAGGCCGTTGTTAATGACATCACGAGTAATAACTTATGTTATTTAACTGATTAGAGATCTCTAAAATACAGCTATATTGAACATGGCACCTGATGACTAATTTACTATTTTTTGTTCCCTGTCATTTCGCTTTATTTGATGTTTGATTCATCAGGGGTTCCCTCTTATATCATACTCTGGGTTCCCTTAGGCATTTATGTGCATGCGCACTATTCAAAAACTGCGCTTACAGAGGAAGCTTAAACATACATAGATTAAAATGCATTTATAATTAGATCAAGTGAAAAATATAGATTGTACTGCATGTTAGCTTGCTTATTGTGCCCAAGATCATAATTTATTGAGCCCATATGTCTTACTAAGAAGGAACTGTGCTTCTAACCACATGTCGAGAACTGTAGTTCCAACCACATAAGTTTGTGACGCTGCTTGCGAATGTTCGTTTGAACTATGGTTTCGGGAAACACTGAATCGTTGAACTATGTTGGTAACGACGGAACTTGCGACCATAGTTGGCTAATGATGCTTTTGGGAAACGCACCCCAGTTGAGGTCAAAAGTTTACGTACATCTTGCAGACTCTGCAAAATGTTGATTATTTTACCAAAATAAGAGAGATCATACAAAATGAATGTTATCTTTTATTTAGTACTGACCTGAATAAGATATTTCACCTTAAAGATGTTTACATATAGTTCACGAGAGAACTATTTGATTCTTAACACTGTGTTGTTACCTGAATGATCCACAGCTGTGTTTTTTTTTTTTGTTTAGTGATAGTTGATCATGAGTCCCTTGTTTGTCCTGAACAGTTAAACTGTCTGCTGTTCTTCAGAAAAATCCTTCAGGTCCTACAAATTCTTTGTGTTTTCAGCATTTTTGTGTATTTGAACCCTTTCCAACAATGACTGAATTATTCTGAGATCCATCTTTTGACACTGATAACAATAAGGGATTATTACAGAAGGTTCAAACGCTCACTGATGCCTCAGAAGAAAAACGATGCATTTTGAACAGAATGAAGATGTGTACATTTTTGCCTAAATATTGTATTTTATTCATTTAGTATTGCCCTTCAGAAGCTACAGAAGATATTACATGTTCCCCAGAAGACAAAATAAGTTAAATCTACCCTGATCTTCAAATTCAAAAAGTTTCATTATCTTTCAAATCATACAGTCATTGTTGGAACGGGTTCAGATTATTCATAATTTACTGATTCTGGAAGCCTGGACAAAAATATTTTAAACCTGAAAGACTTCGGGCATGTCATTGTTGTTTTTATGTTTATTAATGTGTATTTAATGCAGTTATTCTCAAACATTTTTGTCACCATTTAAAAAAATATATTTGTTGGAATATTGCAGAAGTAAATGTTTAAAAAAGGTAACAACACATAAGCATGTTTACATTTCTCTGATGTTGTTTAATGGTCCTACTGATATGCAGGTAAACAAAATATTTTTAGTGTTCAGGTGTTTAAAAAGTACTAAAAGGTTCTAAAACTACTCTAAAATTGTAGTCATCTTACATTACCTAAATTGAGTAACCTAGATTATGTTACTAACTACAGTTTTCATCATGTAATCTGTAATCAGTAACTGACTACAGTTATTTACCCAGTATTCATTTTCAAGTTTAAACCACTTGATTCATATGAATTTGCTTAATATTGCCTTTATTACCTAGACCTTTCACTGGACCTGGACTTTCAGTGGAGGAACAGAAACCTCTGAGGTTTCATTAAAAATGTATTCATTTGTGTTTTAAAGATTAATCAAAGTCTTATGGGTTTGGAACAACATGATGGAATAAATTATTTTTTGAGCGAACTAAACCTTTAGTGAGTTACTGAGGTTATTTTTTCTTATTTTACATTCACAGACCTCACATTCACCTATAGGTCACTGTCTGACAGTGTTTGGCAAAAAAAGCCAAACACTGTCTAAAATTAGACAGATTCCAATGTTTACCTGCACTGAGAAATGCAATGAGGGATGAGAAACTAGTATGTAAACTGGATGTCCATGATCAGAACAGTAAATTCTGTTTGGAATTTCAGTTGTGTCTGTAAAATAAAAATGCCAAAATAAGCTGTAAAGTGGACCAGACTTATGCTGTTTGTCAAACGTCTGTCTACACAAGTCTGGTGCTACAGCAATGCAAGAATGGAAATTGAAGAGATTGTTCAGCCAAAACTATAACAACTATAACAGTTTACAACTTGTTTTTCTTACAATTTACAGCGCGTCATTAAAAACCTCTATGACTTCCTGTCTTCTGTGTAACATAAAAGAACATGTTTGGAGAAGTGTCTGTTGTTTGTCCTTACAGTGATAGTCAGTGGTCACCAAAACAGTTTGGTTGCCAACATTCTTCAAACTATCTTCTTTTGTTTTCCAGAAAGAACAACTTGAGGGTGAATGATGACAACATTTTCATTTCATTAAGTACTTGCAATGCAATAGCCAAGCATTTATGTCTGTTTTATGTACAGTAGTGTTTGGCCATTCCCTTAAAAAATGACTGCTAATATGCATACTGATTAGAATAAATGAATATTCCAGCTAACTTTGAATCTAATGTACTGCATTCTGTAGCATGCTGTCAGTTCCCAAAGACAATCATTTTGAATGAACGCAGAACACATTTACAGTGGATATACTTATAATAAAAGTCTGTTCAGTTTTTCAGTAAAAATGCTTGTCACATTGGTTTGTAAACTTGTCTAAATAGCTGTTTCACACTTAGTGCTACATCAGCATTGTGGCAGTGTGTCTCTCATTTGTGCTGCTGTCCACTAGGGGGAAAATCTGTGCTCAGATCAGTGTGTGTTTGTCCCATGTGTCAGCCTAAAGGGCTCTCTGTCTCCTGCCTCTACTGGTGATGGAAAGCTCTTCTAATTGGCTAGTTTTCAGGGATATGTCATTGTTGTGATTTGTAATTTTCAGGAGAGTGTCTCCTGAACCATGACTGTCCTGTACAGCAGCCTGAACCCTACTGCAATGAGAAACTGTCCACATACAAACTACTGCACACACACACTAACACAAGGGCTTGACTGTGTAAGCAGGATACCAAGGATGCTTTTACTTGATCAAAATACAGTAAAAACAGTAATATTTTAAAATATTATTACAACTGAAATGAACTGTTTTCTATTTTACAATACTGTAAAAATGTGATTAATTCCTGTGATGCAAAGATACATTTTGAGCATCATTACTCCTGAATTCAGTGTTACATGATCCTTAAGAAATCATTGTAATATGTGACCACAAAACCTTAGGTAGCACAGGTTTATTTGTAGCAATAGCCAAAAATACACTGTATGGGTCAAAATTATCAATGTTTCTTTTATGCCAAAAATCTTTAAGATATTAAGTAAAGATCATGTTTCATAAAGATATTTTGTAAATTTCCTACCGTAAATATATCAAAACATATTTTTTGATTAGTAATATGCATTGCTAAGAACTTCATTTAGACAACTTTAAAGGCGATTTTCTCAATATTTTGATTCTTTTGCACCCTCATATTCCAGATTTTCAAATAGTTGTATCTCGACCAAATATTGTCCTGTCCTTATATATTCAGCTTTCAGATGATGTATAAATCTCTAAATCTTTTCTAAAAACTGACACTTATGACTGGTTTTATGGTCCAGGGTCAACTATGCTGATTTGCTGCTCAAGAAACATTTCTGATTAATATACACTTTTTAAAAAAGTGAAATTGGACATTTATTTCGAAAATGGACAGTATGAAAACATGACTCTTAAAATCCACTGCACCGACCCGTTAAACCACCAGACTAGCACCACTTCCTTGCTGTATCGCCTTTGAAGGAACCATGGCTGAAAACCACTTGTTTTTAACCACTGGCTCTCATGTTGGTCAGCCATAAATGTGATTATACGGCTACCTTGTAATTGACAACCCAAACTCTTAAGATTTGGACTATATTTTGGAGGCAGTGTTTTGGACTTGTGGTCAAATGGTTATTCAACAGACAGTTTTGAAACAGCAGATCCTGTAAAAAATGCATCTATTCTGTATCTCCGTTTTGCCCCTCATTGCATTCTAATAAGAGCGGCTGTTTTTCAGGCCACCTTAACCCTGTGCTGAACCCTGTAGTTAATACACTGTAGTTATGATTTTACCATCAATCAACAAGCAGGCATCTAATACGCACACACATCCACAGCTTCCAGCTCTGCCCCACAATTTAATTGTGCCTGAACCCTCATCAGTTTCCAGAACAATCAATCGCACCCCCCGTCCCTCTGTCCCCAGCAGGGCTGTGCTCTTTTCATTACACAGTTCAGGCTGCTCTGCAGGTGGCCACCGTTCCTGGTCCAAATCCCCCAACCCCAGACCCCCACCATTTGTCACCTATTGGAAAGAAAAATCACAAACGAGATGCCTTTGATATCGCACTTGTTTCTCGTTGACAGCAAATAGATTAAATGGAGAGATTTTTGCATCTTCTGCTTCTCAGATTCTCTCATTTGTCTTCTCTGGAGTTTCAAAAGAGACCTCATCTCAAACTGTGCTCAGATTTATTGAGCCACAGAACTTAAGTCACAGATAAACTCAATTATTTCTCATCAAATGCTTCAAGAACCAAATCTCCCTGAGCTATTATTAACCACAATTCTTTTCATTTTTCCTGGAAAATTAAGATGAGGTTGTGAGAGTGAAACAAGAGCAAACAGAGATTGCGATTATAAGTCATGCTGTGTGATGTGTGGTAGCAGAAACACGTGTTCATCTAATACTTCCAGGACCACTGCACTGTCATTCAGTTTGAACTTCTAAACATACTCCAACTCTTTACATGCTATCAGTACTTCTGTCTAAAGTGAAATAAATAACAGAAACAAGACACAAACAGGAATAAACAGCTTAATCAGAACACTTCATTAACACAGTCACCTTAAAAAATATTTAGAGACTTAAGCCATCTTTGAAAATGTATGAATTTTGTTACATTATATGACAAAATATCAAAGCAAGCATCTTAAATTTAAATAAATAAATAAGTACATAAATAACAGAAGCCCACTATAAAAGCAAATCATAAAAAAAGGATTTTAAAATGATAAAAACAAACGTTGTTCAATATTTGTATTTGGATACTTTATGTGAACAATTATTGTAACAGATTAGTTAATGTGATTCTGCGATAACCAAAACAAACAAGGCGAATTTTGATGTAATTTGATTTTCATACAATCTGCTCACACCTCATTGAGGATTAGGGGTGTAGGGATGGAGTTTAGTTGTAATTATACCATGGTCTGTCTAAATACTAAATTCTGATTGGCTGGCAGGCATGCATGAAAACCATTTAATGCACAGGTCCAAGTCAGTTTAATCCAGAGGTTGTGCTACACTTTAACATTGTCCATCATTGTGATGGACAGGGTCGTAAAAATTCCGTCCATTCCATTTTAATTTTCATATTTTAATTAGAATAACACATTTAATTGCTTTTATTTTAGTTCACATTTTTATTTTTAATCATGAACCTACAGGACGACAGCGCAATGTTTAAAAACAACAAAATACGCTAGGGCTGGGTAAACAAATTTCTTGATTTTAATAGATTCTCATTTTAATGAACCAATATCGATTCTTAAATCACAATTGATATTTTGGTCTATGCTGTTTTCAGTTGATGAATGGACAGTACATATTGTGTCTTCCTTCCAATAAATATCAATAGGCTAGGCTTTGTGTTACTTTTGATATAAAATGTCTCAGATTTCAAATTCTGTCTATTTCATTAGGAAATTCAAGCAATAAATAGCGTTTTGGCGCTCTTTAATGTTGCGTGATAGATCATTGTAGCTTCTGTGTACTCGCCTGTGCCTAATCAAACCCATAGGAAAACATCTGTGACAGTTTCGTTTTTGTTCTGGATCCCCTGCTGCCACAATGGAACACACTCGCCACAAGCTGGACAGGGGTGGAAATTACAGACACAGTTTAACAGTAGATCACCCTCAGTGTAATCTGTCAAAGTGACAGATAGCCTTCAGATTTTTCCGTCACTGATAAAAAATTTCCGCCAATGACGGACAATTTTAGGTTAACACGACCTCTGGTTTAATCAGCGTTCTATATTAATGTGCCACCTTTAATTCATGCACACAAACACACACACACACACAGAGAAAGAGAGAGTCAGAGGTCGCAGATTGAGCTGTGCACACACAGAAACTTGTTGTCAGCATTGCCCTGTGACTTCTATTAATAAAATAGCCTACATACTAGAGCGCTACATTATATTCCTCAGCTACGAGGTGGTAAAATCACTGTTTTTGAACTAACACAACTTCATTTTTTTGTAGAGAGACACACAGGTCACAAACAGATCTCTCTCTCTCTCTCTTTTTATTAATAAGTAATTGAAATAATGCTATAATTCATTCAAATAAATGTGATATACCACAGCATTTGTGAAATACTCACCAATAAGAACATATCACTGCAGTTTCCAACAGAAATGAACACTAGAGGCAGTAAAACAGTGAGCACTTGTAGAATCGTTTTTGTACACAGTTATGATTATAGCTCCATATGTTTCAATGTAACAGGCTTTCTCGGACACAGAATTGGACTTAAAATACAGAATTCTTGGATACGAATTCGTGAAAAAGCGTGACTCATGATGAAAGAGCTGAAAATCTTTTTATGTCACATTCACTTTTGTTCATACTATCGGGTAGGTTTAGGTGTATGGTGCAGATGGTACATTATTGTAAAACGACACAGAGCATTAGAAGTATAGCGCCACTCATTGGACATTTCAAGTCAGAACTGCGGTGAAACGTATAAAACCAATGTCACATAAAACTTACCATATATACCTTCATCTGTTCTGCACTCTTTTAATGCCACTCAGTGGACATTTCTGTTGGAAACTGCAGCGATATGTACTTCTTGGTACATATTTCATGTCTTGCGAAAACTTTCCCACAGGTAGGCCACATTTTCGCCATTTTTACTCTATACCTGTAATAGTTCTAATGGGATATTTTATGTAATGTTCCAGTAAAATACTGTTAAATTTACAGTTATAGAAGTGAAGGAACAAGCGTCTTGTAATTTAAGGTAAAAAAAAAAAAAAAAATCATTGTTTAACAGCTGACATTTGATCAAAATAACATGTTCATCAAAATAACAACTTCTTAGCTTTTTCTTATCTGTTATATACATAAGGGCTTTTTTGTTCAGTGTTGATTATGCCATGATTATTTGTGTGTATGACACAGTCCACCTTCCATATATTAGTTTTTACCTCAGCTTGTTCTATTGGACTGTGAAGTTATTGAGGTAAAATGTAAAAAGTAAAGCAACAATCAACACAAATTTGTGAAGAATTTAGTGAAGAGACTCCAGCTTTAAAATCTAAATCTAAAGTAACGTAAGTGACCAAAGACTTTTTTTTTGGCTGCTGTAATTTTTCATTCATTTTCAGGGGTTGGGTCCTTTCCTTCTCATTTAAATACCTTACACTGAACATTTCTTTAAGATCAGTAAAGCTCTCTCTCCCTGTCTCTCTCTCCCTGTGTGTGCATTCTGGTTCAGCATATGTATCTGTTATTAAGACATATGGCTGCTTTATTGCTGCTAACAATACCAATCAATACTCATGAAGCATACAGAAGCGTCAGCTACCACAAATCTCAGGACCTGAGCGGGAACTGACAGTGATCATCTCTCAAACACACTCTCACAAACATCTACTACTGTGTCTCACATCCACGATAATTCTGTGCGAGCAGAGAGAGAGAAACACTACACAAACTCAACAGCAAGATTCATTGCTGTTGGAACATTTTATACTTAATAAAGGAAATGGTACATGACTCAAGCTGTCTCCTTACAAAGTGTGTGTGTGTGTATGTGTGTATTTCTCTGTGTGTGTGTGTTAAATCCATCATAATAGTTCAGCCCAGAGCCAGCGCTTTACCTTATGGGTCAGTTATTGTCCGTCAACTGTTGTGTGTGTGAGTGTGTGTATGTGTGTGCGAGTGAGTAATGATGAAATCTCTCTGTAGTTGGAGATCAGAGGGTCAGAGCGATGATAGATGCTCACTTCCTGTTGCTCTCCGTGCCAAAGGGCTGCACTTCCTTTTTCTCTCGGGCACACATGCAATCATATTCACACACACGTGCTCATTCCCCTCTCACGCTTTCTTCTCTCTCTTACATCAAACACCTCCGCTCAACCCCTTTGCTTATTTTGCCTTTGATGAAAAGATTCATCTCTGGCACGTGTGTATGTGTGTGAGACCACACATATGTGTGTGTGTGTGTGATTGCTAATGATTAAGGCAAATGTAAATGTGTGTATGTGTAATTATAAGATAAAGACACAGCAGCTAAATAATTGATATTTATAGGTTTTGAATTAGGCTTCATAGGTTTTTGCTTTCTCTGTCTCACTTGTTTTAATTCATTTAATTCTGCTTTATTAACAGAAAAAATGGTGAATTTGATTTATGAAGCAGGAAGAATAAAAGCAATATAACAGCGATACAAATAAAATAAACCAAATGACATAACTGCACAGTAAAACGACCAGTTAACATTTAAATATTCAGCTAATGTCATAAAGAGGAAGAGGAATACAATCCAGAGGTAGCATCAAAATGTATTACAGATATGGCTGAATACTGAACAGAGGAAGCCTCTCTCTGTCTCTCCCTCTCTCTTATCTTTATTGCCATCAGAGTTGAATTCTCTAGCTCTTCTGTTTTACATCATTGCCATTCCATTGTTCACATTCCTTCACTATCAGCACACACACATAGAGGCATACACACAGACATATAATTGCTCTCACATACACAACACATAATTGCACTTGAACACACACAGGAACACAACCTCTTCAGCACTGGCATGCTCTTGCCTTTACTTACATCAGAAGGTCAGTTTCTCAGACTTTCTGAGACCGTCTTTGTGTGTGTGTGTGTGTGTGTGTGTGTGGAATATGTGCTGCAGTACCACTTACGTCCAGTTGGGGGAGTCTGTCCTCATGTGTGAGTTCACTGTGCCTGGGAGCCGAGCGCTTTATTAGCACAGGGCTCCTGTTTTAGAGAACCGATTCGTTCGTAAGATTCGTTTAAATGAATCGGTTCGTTTCAGCCATGTCGCTTTAAACGTATTTGTTAATCACTGTTGACTTTGTTTGTCAAATTTAGTCATGTTTATGGACTCAAGAGGTTACTCGCTTATCAATTTTACCCCCCAGTGTTCTCTTCATATTATAATCCACTCATGTTCGACTCATTAAAAAAGAACCGTTTAAAAAACGTTTCGTTTCCACTTGGACATCACCACATGGGGTCCGCTGTCTACTGTAGGCACAACCTAATGTAAAAGGATCACCCACAGTCTACTAATTCCAAACCTTTATATAAACCATCTGCAGAAATAGCTACATATGTAAATAATTCCCTGGCTTGACCTCAAATGGTTTGTGTCAACTGTAAAGTACGTTTAACTGAAGGCAAATGACTGTCAATATTTGCCAGGGAGAAAGTGAGTGTATTTGTGCTCTAAAGCAGGAGAATGATGAGGAAATGGTCTCTTAACCATCCCATCTCTCTTCTGCAGGCTAGGATATATGGAGTGCTGTATTCGCAGTGAAGTTTGTGATTTCAGATTAAACTCTACTCCTCAGTCAACACTGCGCTAAATGAATACTCACTGGGAGACCAGAGGTTCACCTAATGTGTTTAATATGATTTAATACGAAGGTCCATGGTTCAAACTGTCTGCACTCTACTCAGTAAACATCATGCAGTTTGGTGCCAATAAACACTTTCTATAGTACCCTGGACTGAAGTGTAGCCTAATGGTACTAAAATAAACCTATCCTCAAAATTCTGAGACAGACCTAGGACAAATGTCTTTGACCAGTGACATTTCTTCATTTAAAGGGATAAATTCAACTGAAAGATTTAAAAACATTATTTATAGCAATTACAAATTTATAGTTTTAGTTACATTATACTTGCATAACCTTCATCCATTATTGTATATGTGTAAAAAAGTGTAAGGAAACAATGTAAAAAATTATATAAGTAAATTTTTTCTGATGCATTTAAATTTGAATGTAGTTCATATAAGTTAAAGAGAAATCATTAAAAATGCCAAAAATAAAATACCAAAATATGATTGAATGTTTCCTTATTGATGTGCCATTCTTACTGCTAAGATGTGACATGTTGATGGAAAGTATTTTGACAGGCTCTATTTGATATGAAATAAAACCCTTGTTTATTGATGTACAGTAGATGGTTATTGAGCTGTAAGCAGAGACGAGCAGTGAGGCTGCTTTCATAGCTGCTGTTTTAGGAGTCCCTGTAGTGTACTTACATCTGGCCTATTTGACAAAAGACAACAATAAGAGTCAGTTTGTTGCTTCAGTACAGTCTATCCTGACCAATACAACATGACATTTCCTCACAACTCAACTCATTGCACAGTTAATAATTTCTGCTTAATCCTGCTGAGCCAAAACGTACGGCTCTTGTGTGTGTGTGTGTGTGTGCTTCTCTTGTCAGTGCAGACAAATTATGTGGAAGCAGAGTTTCTGTACACAGTGGCAGACACACATTTCCCATCCAACACATGCATTTAGGCTCCAACACAGTCACATTTCAAATGCTGCTTAAATTACAACAGCAGTTATTGTGTCATGCTTTGTTTGATTCATGTCTGATTTACACTTTTTCCTTTTTGATGTGTACAGTGGTGGTAATTTTATTGAAGCTGTACATCACATCTATCCCAAACAAGCAGCTATGAATGATTCAGAGGCTCCAAAAGGAGGTTTACAGTGATGCCAAATAACAGGGGTGTCCAATACTGCTCTTGGAGGGCCAAAAGAGTTTAGCTTCAATCGGATTCAACACAGTTGCCTAGAAGTTTTTAGTGTGTCTGAAGCCATTGATGAGCTGGTTTAGGTATGTTTAATTATGCCTGGATCTAGATTTTACAGGACTGTGGCTCTCCAGGAACAAGTTATAGCACTCCTGCCATAGGAGAATCAATATGGTTCCAAAAAGAACACTTCAGTGTTGATAGTCTACAATCTTTTTTCACTATGAAAAAATGATATGCTATAGAAATTGTATGGATGTTACGTTCTCGGAGCCATAGATTAAAAACAAACACACACACACACACACACACAAAACAAAAGAACCTTTATTTTTAAAAAAGAATGAACAAATAGGAACTATAGTGCATAAAATGTGACCCTGGATCACAAAACCAATCATGAGGGTCAATATTTTTAAAATGATTTATACATCATCAAAGCTGAATAAATAAGCTTTACGATGATGTATCGTTTGTTAGGATATGACAATATTTGTCTGTGATACAACTATTTGAAAATCTGGAATCTGACAGTGCCAAAAAAAAAAAAAAATCGTTGTCCAACAGTTCTTAACAATGTATGTTAGTAATCAAAAATAAAGTTTTGATATATTTACGGTAGGAAATTGACAAAATATTTTCATGGAACATGATCTTAATATCCTAATGAATTTTGGCATAAAAGAAACATCAGTAATTTTTACCCATACAATGTATTGTTGGCTATTGATACAAATAAACCTGTGCTACTTATGACTGGTTTTGTGGTCCAGGGTCACAAATGTGACTAAATAGCTTTTGTTAATGGTAATTGTCAGTAGGTAAACAGTCAATCATGGTGTTAAAAATGCCAAGGTCTTGGGTACCCAGGTAATGCAGGAACTAAACTAAATACAATGTGTACCTTGAATGTAACGTAAGTCTTTCTGGATGAATAACATCTGCCGAATGTGTAAATGTACAGTTTTGTCAGAGCTTGAATTTGTTGCCAAACTGAAGCTTTGTTCACTCGAGGAGCAACATGCTTTCTCTCAGGATCCGAATCAGGAATACATTGACAAAAAATATTGTCATTATTTATGACTTATTATAGTTGTGCACTTCTTGTGATGTGGCTCCCAAAAGAAGGGATGATTCCAAAAGAGATGTTTTGTTTAAAAAGTGGTTGATGTTGGTGAACTGTTCCAGGGTTGCAAACTTAAACAGCTGTTTTTGTTTATTATAGGCTATCAAACAATGTTGTGGTGATTACTTCTGATTTAAATATGCCAAATATGCAATCTTGTCAGACATAGATTAAGTTTTACTAAATTGCAAATTTAGAACTGTATTAGTCTTGGAAGAATCAAACAAACAGACCAGGTATGCTTTGCAATGGGCGCTGGTGTTTTCTAATAACTATGAATTAACAGTTACACTGTTAAATTATACTTGTCTAATTTGCAGCTGCTATTGTAAAACTTAAAATAGGTAACACTTTAGTATGGGGAACAGTTCTCACTATTAACTAGTTGCTTATTAGCATGCCTATTCATAACATATTGGTACTTATCAGTGTTGGGAAGGTTATTTTGGAAATGTAATAGGTTACAGATTACAAGTTACTCGATTTAAAATGTAATAAGTAGTGTGACTTTTCAATTACTTTATTAATGTAACTTATTACTTTGGATTACTCTTTGATTACTTTTCTAAATTTCTAATATTTTCAACTGTCAATCATTTTGAAACATTTAAATCAGGCAGAGTTAACCTTACAGTAACACTCAACACTGATTACTGTCAGACTTTTAAAATCCTTTATCACTTGAATTAAATTTAAAATAAGTAAGGAATAATATACATCTTTATTTTGCAATAACAAATGTCTGGATGTACATTATCCCATTTATTACACAGCTGCTTGCCACAAAAACAAATAATTAGACATGAAACACTGATCTGAGTTGAAATATTTGAACACAAAGCAAAACAAAATGGCAGCAGCTGCTTTTTTAAAAAAAAAAAAAAAAAAAAAAGAATGAGTCCATGAAACCAGGATGACATAATTAAGAAATTGTACACATAATACTGAATTGAGTTTTTTATTAGCTAACCAAATGCAAAGTTTCCACTAAGAAAAACTATCAAGCGCATAGCGCCAGCTTAAGTTTCCCGGATGAGTCTGTGTTATTAGCTTTTACCAGTTCGGGGGAATAACATACCTTGGAATGTCACGACTGACCAATCAGAATCAAGCATTCCACAGAGCCGTGTAATAATTTAATTTAAAGCAAAGCGACGATAAATTCAGACTTAACACCTCTTATTTACTTGTTTTTAGATCATTTTAGATCATATGAGGTTAAATTCAGATTTGAAATTATAACAAGAAATAGTTTAATAGCTATGATACTGGTTTTGAAATCAAATGTTTGCATAGTTATGACAGGAAACATTGGCATATAACAATGCCTTGGAAAAAACAATTAATCTTAAAAACTAAAGTGCATAAACCAATAAATAAAACAGTTATTGAATAAGCATGTGTCCTATTCTGTGTCCTAAACTCCTAAAACATTCGTGTCTCATTTTAGAGCAACCAATGCAGTTTATAAAATAAGTCAATTAAATCTGTATGTGGGTGTGTTTGTGTGAAAAAATTCTGATGTAACCCCTTTTGTAATCACTAACATTTTTCAAAAGTAACTGTAATTTATTTACATATTTTTCTCAGCAACTGTAACTAATTACAATTACATTTATTTTGTAATTAAATTAAGTAATTCCGTTACATGTAACTAATTACTCCCCAACACTGGTATTTATAAAGCACATATTCTGCATGACCATATTCTACATCCCTGATCCTACCCAATACCTAAACTTAACAATTACCTTACTAACTACTAATAAGCAGCAAATTAGTCATTTATTGAGCCAAAAGTCATAGTTAATGGTTTAATAATAGTGAGAACTGGACCTTAAAATAAAGTGTGACCTTAAAATCCAATGAATGATTTTGTAGTGAACAAAATCGGCAACACTTTACTATAGGGATCAGTTCTCACTATTAACTTGCTTATTAGCATGCCTATTATTAACATATTGGCTGTTTATTAGTACTTATAAAGCACATATTCTGCATTAACATGATTACATCCCTAATCCTACCTAATACCTAAACTTAACAACTACCTTACTAACTATTAATAAACAGAAAATTAGGAGAAACTCTTAAGCACAATTCGTGGTTAATGGTTTGTTAATAGTGAAAAATGGACATTAAAATAAAGTGTGACCACAAAATCTTTACTGTAAGTTTACAAAAACTGTAAAAAGTGGTTATTGTTGGCACAAAAATTAATTTGGATTGCAGGAGATGAACATTACCAATTTTCATTGGTGTTTTTTTATATTACTCATCCCTGAGTTACAATATACACACTGATATGCACAGTCATTGAAACACATGCATGCGCACACAAAGACTGCTGAGATAAATGATATCATTTGTCTCCAAGTGTCATAATCTGGGTCAAATCATGGACTACTCTAGACTGACTGCATGGACATATACAGTCCGACACATACGTCTGATCTCACCGCACTGTAATTTGATCCACTTCTTGCCCCACGATGATCCAAACACACACCCCCTCCAGGATGGGTATATTTAACCCTCGACGTCTCCTCACATTACTGCAGCCATTATCTGTTAGTTAAAGGCTGGGAGTGGTGTTCAGGGTGCTCTGCCTCCCTGACCAGCTGCTGAACTCTCGCACACTCCTGGAAAACACGCTTGGGCCGCGCTGCTCGTTTGTCACGCAGTACACTGACAGTAAAAGGTCATCGCCTCCCATCGCTGCGAGCCAGAAACAGCAGCCTCCATATTACCCAGCACAACGGATTTGTTTAAGACTGGGAAGACAAACGCATGCACACACACACACACACACACACATACACTCAGAGCTTTATCTAATCTAGGCCACCTGTCTGTGCATCTACCTCCCAGGTGGCAGAGGGACGTGGAAGAGGAGACGCTGTGTAACATTGCTGTGTGCCGGTCATTACAGTCATCTGCCCATAACAAGGTCTGTAAATGAGCACTGAGACCATTATTCTGATCGCCAGACACCTCAGAGTGGACAAAGAGAGGACGCTTTCTCATTTTATGAATAGAAGCAGGATGTGTTCTCTCTCTTCAATAGAATGCAATTTTTGGACCTTAATTAAGCAGAATGAGACCTGAGACAAACTGCAAGTAAACACTAGAAAACACAAAATCTAAATGTGACTGCATTTTTGTATTTTCTAAAGGCATAGCACAGACTGTAAAGCTTGTGTTTAGCAACAAGGTTTAGTGTGTAGGGTTAATGTTGTTTTTTATGTCCTGAAATCTTCAATTTGAGCTCTAAATATGAGAAAAAAAGGTAATGATGATATATATATATAATTATTAGTATATGGATATATATGTATACTACAGGTCAAAAGCTGAAGTGTCACCAATGCTGCCTTTATTTGATAAAAAATACAGTAAAAACTAACATTTTGAAATATCATGACAATTTTAAATAAATGTTTTATATTTTTTAATGTAATTTATTCCTATTATGGCAAAGTTCAATTTACAGTAGCCATTTTCACATTTTCAGTATCACATGATTCTTCTGAAATCATTCCAATATGCTTATTTGCTGCTCAAGAAACATTTAATACATAGTTCTGTTGTGAAACTCCAATCGAGTACTGATTGGCTCTTCCAATGCCGCTACATTAGCCAATCAGAAGTACTTCCTAATCTATGTAACCATATATGACAATTTCTCTCTGTCCCTCCACCTCCCCAGTGCCACCTGTGGAGATCTGCTATGGGGTTCTAGCATTTCTTGCAGCAGCCTGTCCTCTTGTTTGTTGTTGTGAGTGAATAAATTCTTGTATTTTCTCAGCAGCAGTAGCACAGCAGATCTTGTCTGCCAAAATAAAGCAAAGTCAGAGAGAGAGAGGGGATCAGGAAAGGTCCTCCAGCCAGGATTTGAACTTGGGAAGCCCATAATGCAACAATGCTGTATGTTGGCGCTTTTGCCCACAAGTCTATTGCCGCTGACATGCCTGAATCATTATTATTAATGCTGAAAAGAGTTTATATCGCCATTTATTTAACATGGAAATGCAATACAGTGCCCTCCACAAATATTGGCACCCTTGGTAAATATGAGCAAATGCAGCTGTGGAAATAAATCTGCATCGTTTATACTTTTGATCTTTCATTTAAAAAATTCACAAAATTCTAACTTTTATTGAAGTAAAACAGTTGAAATTGGGGGGAAAATCTCATTATGACATAAATGTTTCTAGTTCACGTTGGCCACAACTATTGGCACCCCTAGAAGTTCTTATGAGTAAAATATCTCTGAAGTATATTCCCATTCATATTTACATTTTTAGCACACCAGGGTAAGAGCATGAAATTGTTCAGCTATGACTTCTTGTCGTACAGGATTATAAATATGAGGAACACCAAGGCCAAATTCCCTTAATCATCCATCACAAGGAGTAAATCCGAAGAATATAGTTCTGATGTGCAGAACAAAATTGCTGAGCTTCACAAAACAAAGAAAGTGGCTGTAAGAAAATAGCTAAAGCATTGAAAATCCCCATTTCCACCATCAGGGGAATAATTAAAAGGTTCCAGTCAACTAAAGATTAGGGCTGGCAAACGATTAATTGCATACAAAATAAAAGTTTGAGTTTGCCTAATATATGTGTGTGTACTATATGTAATTGTTATACATATATAAATACAAGCACATTAATGTATATATTTAAGAAATATTTACAAATGCATTTATTATATTTTTTATAGAATTTATATTATATATAAATAAAAATATTTTGTACATAACATATTTCTCCTAAATATATACATTAATTTGTGTGTATTTACATATACATAATAATTACACACAGTACACACACATATATTAGGCAAACTCAAACTGTTATTTTGTATGCGATTAATCACGATTAATCGTTTGCCAGCCTTACTAAAGATGTTACAAATATATCTGAAAAAGGACATGTGTCTATATCATCCTAATGCACACTGAGGAGGAAAGTTTAAGTGGCCAAAGACTCTTCAAGGATCACAGCTGGAGAATTGCAGAGATTAGATGAGTCTTGAGGCCAGAAAGCCTAAAAAATGTCAAATAGCCGCTACATCACCACATGTTGTTTGGGAGGGTTTCAAGAAAAATCCTGCTCAGTCATTTTCGAATGTCAGACTGGGACTTCAAACGGGACTGGCTTCTATGGTCAGATGAAACTAAAAAAGAGCTTTCTGGCAGCAAACACTCAAGATGGGTTTGGTGCAAACAGGGATAAAAACTACCACATGTCCGCAGTTTCTGCTGGATCTTGTGGGCCTATTTTTCTGCCAGAGATCTTGGACATCTTGTTTAGATACATCGCATCATGGTTTCTATAAAATACCAACAGATAAAAAAAAATAAAATTTAAACCTGACCGCCTCTGTTAGAAATCTTATAATGGGTTGTGGTTGTCCACCAGGACAATGATCCAAAACAAACATCAAAACAAACATAAAAATTTGTCACTGAGGACAACAGTCCCCAGTTCCCTGACCTGAACCCTGTAGAAAATGAGGGGGATGAACTAAAAAGAAGAAGCACCAACATGGAGCTGGGAATCTGAAGGATCTGGAGTTATTCTGTATGAAATAATGGTCTCTGATCTCTTACCAGGTGATTTCCAAACTCATCAGGCATTATAGGAGAGACTCAGCTGTTATCTTGGGAAGAGGACTTTGCAATAATTGGGTGCCGATAATTGTGGCCAATGTGAACAAAAGATTAAAAGGATAAGCGATGCAGATTTATTTCCACAGCTGCCTTTGCTCATATTACCAAGGGTGCCAATATTTGCAGAGGGCACTGTATATATAAAGAATTTTAAACATCCGCCATGAAGTCCACCTCAGAAACTGTTAAGGTCGAATATCAAAGGGTTAAAGATCTGTGTGTTTAATGACAATAGCTGTTATGGTTAGGAGTGATGTGACGTGAAAGAGGTCTTGTAGTTTATGACACAGATCTATCAAAGCACAGTGCTGTGCTGTTTGAATAGTCAGGGATGGACAAACCATGACATTGAAGGTTTGTGATGTTCAGAGCGCTCCATTAAAAGTCTACATAAACTGACTGACATTTCTCACTAACACTTTTTCTGTCTCTTTTTCTGTCTGCTTGTGTGAGGAGAATACTTTCCAAGGTCAAGCACTGAGAGCCAAGTACTATACCAATCCTTCAAGACCAGGTCAAGTGGTAAAAGAAACAATATAATAATAACTTCCTGTGCTGTTTCTATTTAAGTATAATGCATGGAAAAAACTACAGGGAAATTACATCATAACACTGATTGGCTGATGGTACCACAAGGACACACACAGTCCCACAGTCCCACAGTCCCCTCACTAATGACTATCCTGACCTGCCACATCAAAAATATATGTGCAATTCATGCAAAATAAAATAAAATGTTACTGTTTGCCAATTTTTTTTCGTCAGAATGTACAGCTACTGCTGCTTCTAGCAGAATATGTGTGGCTAACTGTGCTAGATCACTTTCTGTCCCTGCCCATCACTGGCATGATTTAGTGCAGTCTTGCAGTTCCTGCCATTATTGCTCTTCTGTGCGGGTGCTATTCAAGAGCCACTGTGAACTGTGAAGTGATGATGCAGAAAGTCACACACTTTATTTTTGTCACATAAGAGTCAGGATTTTTACCTAGAAACTGATGTCAAGTTTTCTGTGCTGTCAGGCCACTGGTTGTGCGTGTAGTGCTGTCAGTATGATATAAATTCAGGCTTCGCTCTTAAAAATAAAGGTGCTTCATGATGCCATAGAAGAACTTTTTTTTTTAATCTAAACGGTTCCATAAAGAACCCTTAACATCTGAAGAACGAAGGTTCTTCAGATTCTAAAAAGGTAAGAAAGAGATGGTTCTTTAAAGAATCTTTGACTGAATGTTTTTTTTGTGGAACCAAAAATGTTTCTTCTATTGCACTGTGAAGAACCTTTTAAAAGCACCTTGGTTGGTTTGTATTTTTTCACATTGTTTTATTTTTGTATCATGTAGTGCCAAACCATCATTCGAATTTTAAAGGAATATTTTGCACACAAATTGAATTTTAGTCTGAAGTGGATAGGGTGATTTTCAGTTAATAACAATTTAAATTTAGGTGTCTTCCTCACACAAAGCATAGCGTTTATTATTTTTATCATACCATTAATTTTATGGTACTTTTTGAAAAAATGTATTTTTGTCTTTTATAGCTTCTTATTCCATCCCCTAAATATTCTGTGTTTCAAGAAAGAAAAGTTTAGAATAATGAATTATAGATTGGATATTCTTTTAATACAATAAATATTGACAGTTTTGAGATTAAATTACAGCAGGATTAACACATTTCATAACTCTATGGCAGTCCGACACTAGTAATACCCAACGCTCCCAAACCCACAAACCTCTCCATCATCATATGATCTCTATGGGCCACTCCACATTGTACAGACTCACCTCATTAGATTCAGTGACTGTTCACACCTACTTTGCACACACACACTCACACTCAAGTGGTGTAGTGAGAATTTTAAACTGGGACAACTTCTGCACCCAAAGTCTATAATTTGTAGGTGAATACAGGGAAATTTTTTTGCCCTTTTGTCCTCATTACACAGTTTTTCTTCATATACTTGAACACAAAGTGAGACTACTTTTATTAACTGTCACAACAATTCTGAGGAGTTCAAAAGCATCCACACCTGAATTAGATTGGAGATGTGGAGGATATTTACAACTGAAAAAAAAGTTAATAATTGTATCTTCGTTAAGAAAACTGTAGTATTGTAATTTGCTGTAAAATTCTTTATTCAATGCATAAAATTTTCATCCTTCATCCTGGCTAGCAATGAATACAGATCTGATACTAGTGTATTTTTTCTCCCTCTGCTGTCCTTATTGAAAAACAAATAAATCTTATGTTGTTGGACCACTGGGACCTTCCACTGTAAGATATATAGCTAGCTATATGAAACATGTTTGTTACTATGTTTAGCTGTTCTCTTTGCTACAACCCCGCCATGTCAATTGTGACCTTGATCTTTTGTTGATTATTGAGATTTGTGACATCTGCTTGTGCAATGCACTTTGTTTAATTGGTGCAATACACTGCACATCACATAAATACACTACCTACATTACTATTAGTACAGAGAAGTGTCAATCATCAACGTAATCAAATGAGGAAAAAATGCATTAAAAACTTCTTGCAGGTTATTATGGCCTGATTTTATGTGTGTGTGTATGTGATTACTACGTTTTATTGGTTTTTAAAAGAAATTAATACTTTTATTCAGCAAGGATGCATTTAACTGACCAAAAGTGAGAATTAAAATGTTCATATTGTTAAACAAAATTTATATTTCAAATGATATTTCAAATAAATGCTGTTCCTTTTAACTTGATCAAAGAATCCTGAATAAAAAATATATCATGTCTTCCACAAAAATACTGTGACACTGAAGTAAGTATAATGCTAAAAAATCAGCTTTGCCATCACAGGAATAAATAACATTTTAAAATATATGTGTAAAAGTTAGCTTTAAATTGTAATAATATTTCACAATATTACTGTTTTTGCTGAATTTTTGATCAAATAAAAGAAGCCTTGGTAAATGTGAGAGACCTTTTTCAAAAACATTAAAAGCATTTGAATGTTAGTGTATGTTGTAGAGTTCATGTGTGTTTGCTGCAGCAGAGGTGAAGTGAGGGTGTATCTGTCAGCCTGAGGGTGCAGTCACTCTACATCTGACATCATCAGGTCATAAACTCTGACCTTTTGACCTCTCCCTGGTCATATCGCACAGCACTCATCAGCTTCAGACACACACAAACACATGCCACCATGTCTGAACCGACTAGTTCAGGAAGAATTGCATGATTCTCATAGAACTCTGTGAGCTAGACCTCTACACAGAGCTATTCTCTTGTACCTTTCACTGTTGAGTGTATGCACTTTAGATATGCTGATGTGTTATTTTGCAGATGTGTTAATGAGGTGACTGCAGTTTTTGTTCAGTCAGCTTCTAGATACGGTCTCAACTGACTGATGAATCTCTTGTGTTAAGTGCAACTCAAGAACTTTATTGTTTGTGGTTATGGGTTGTGTAAGTCAAACCACTATGAAAGCCACTATAAGACGGAGATGGAGAGTCTTCTATCAGACAAGGTCACATGACACACATACACATTAAGCTATTCATACTGTCCAAACAAATGAATGCCCACAACAACATTGACTGAACATTAAGATGTGTTGATGATAGACTACGTAAGATGATATGTGAGTGTTGTGTAGATAGAGGTTAACTTTTAACTTAAAGGGATAGTTCACCCAAAAATGAAAATTAGCTTATAATTTACTCACCCTTAAGCCTTCCGAGATGTATATGACCTTTTTTTTTTTTTTTTTTTTTTTTTTTTTTTTAACAAATACAATTGGAGTTATATTAAAAATGTCCTGTCACTTCCAAAGCTTTATAATGGCAGTGAATAGCTGTTGAGAGTTTGAAGCATAATAAAGTGAATCCATCCATCATAAAAAAGTGCTCCAAATGACTCAGGGGGTTAATAGAACCCTTCTGAAGCAAACGGATGTATTTGTATATATATATATATTTAAAACTTTATAAACCATAATCTCTAGCTTTTGCTAAATGTCATATATGTGTTTAGGAGAGTGGCGTTCCAACAGATGACTGAGGCATAACGTAAGCTCTGGTGAGAATATGCTAGTCCTGTGAGAACCAACTTGTTGACAGTGAAAGAAAACCAGTCTCCTTATATCGAAATCCTCATTTTGTACTTCTAATTCATGACCCATATTTTGTTTTGTTTTCAGATATTGATATCTTTTACACAAACATATAGATTTACTTCAGAAGGCCTTTATTAACCCCCCGGAGCCATGTGGAGCACTTTTTATGATGGATGGACGCACTTTATTTTGCTTCAAAATCTCGACCACCATTCACTGCCATTATAAAGTTTGGAAGAGCTGTGAGATTTTTTAATATAACTCTGATTGTATTTGTCTGAAAGAAGAAAGTCAGATACACCTAGGATGGCTTGAGGGTGAGTAAACCAATACTGAAAAATCAGTGAAAGCAGTGAAAATCAGCTGAAATATCCCTTTAAACCCTTACCTACCCATAGAAAAACGTGGTAGCACTTTATTTTGTAGTTCTGTTCTGCATGTACATACTATGTACTTTTTATAGGAAATTGCAATACCTGGGTAATAACTAGGTACTAACCTTGAGCCTACCCCTAAACCTAACCTTAAAGGGGGTCATCGGATGCCCATTTTTCAAGTTGATATGATTCTTTAGAGTCTTAATGAAAAGTCTGTATACTTTGGTAATATACTTTGGTTTAAAATTCTAAATGGTTGTGTAAAACAACACCCTTTTTACCTTGTCAAAATGAGCTCTGCAAAAAAACAAAAACAAAAAAAAAAACCCTTATAGTCACTTCTGCTGTAGGTGAAGCTGGATCACAAATTATTTGCATGAACATAGATGCATTTATGCAGATTGGGAGGCGCATTCCGTTCACAAAAAAATGTAATCCACTGCATCTTCAGCGGCTCAGATGTCGGGAGTAAATAACGACCAATATGTTCATTATTACATCCAGTAACACAACACCTCAATCGCTCAGTCAGAGATATTCTTGTCTAACTTACATCCCTGCTCTGCATCGAAACAATGGAGGTCGGATTGTAAGACGCTCATGTCAATCAACTATCGTGGGAGTGGCTCTGTGGGTGTGATGCCACACCGACAGGCATCTGAGAATGGCTCGATTTGAAAAAGGGGATATTATTTTTACAGATTAATTAAAACCCACTGCATGGATTTTTATCATTATAGGGTAGATTTGTACATGCACTGCCAACACACATTAATGTTCAAACAACATGTAAAAGTGAACTTTGCATCCGATGACCCCTTTAACCATGCAGTTACCTTATATTATCCAGTACTTTTTAGGTTATTACACTATGAATACATGTAAGTACACATACTGTAAAATAAAGTGCAACCGAAAATGTAAAACATAAAAACGATTTACTTTAGTAGTTCATCATTTTTAAGTTTTGATCACTTGTTAATTTGTTTAGAGTTTCTCAAAAGTTATAGCATTAGCATATTTAAGTTTTGCCAGATTTTACCTTTTAAAGTATAATAGTACTTGAAAGTTTGAGGTCGGTAAGATTATTTGGTAACACTTTACAATAAAGTGCATTATTTAACATTAGTTAACTACATTAGTTAACATGAACTAAGAATGAACAATACTTAAAACATTTATTAATCTTAGTTAATGTTAATTAACTAAGCATTTACTAATGCATTATTAAAATTACCAGTTATGTTTGTTAATATTAGTTAATGCAGTGTCGACTAACTTGTACAAACAATAAACGACTGTATTTTATTAACTAACAACAACAAAGATGAATAAACAGTGTAATAAATGTATTGTTCATTGTTCATTCATGTTAGTCAATACAATTAAAAAATGCTAACAAATGACACATTGTAAAGTGTTACAGATTATTTCAACATTTTTGAAATTCTTATGTTTATCAAGGCTACCTTTATTTATTAAAGGGGTCATCGATGCGAAACTCACTTTTACATGTTGTTTGAACATAAACGTGTGTTGGCAGTGTATGTACACAACCACCCTATAATAATAAAAAAACACCCAGTGGTATTTTTTAATCCCAATAAATAATATCCCCTTTTTCAATTTAATTCTCAGATTCCTGTGTGACGTCACACAGACCAAGGCCTCTCACCCCACAGAAGAGAGGGGCGGGGTGAGCAGAGCTCATTAGCATTAGCTCATTAGCATGCAACAAAACAGGTTGCTGTGAAAAGAGCTGATTTTGACAGGATAAAAAGTGTGTTGTTTTACATTACCATTGAGAAATTTTAACCAAAGTATATTATAGACTTTTCATTAAGACCCTAAATAATGATATAAACATTTTTATGTTCCCTTTAGGTGCTATCTGAAATAGATAAAGCCATTCAGATTAAATCTTGCCAGATCAAGAAAGTGTTTTCCAGTTTTGTGTAGAATAAGCATCTGTCAGTGAACGGACAGTTTGTGGGCCGAGAGCTCATGAAACCGTTCAAGAGACCCATATTTTCCAGAGCTCATGTTGCATGAGCCTATTTTATGGTCCTTGCAGCCCCACACAGAGCAACAACAGCAGGCTGAATTATATTCATCCCGATAGAGGACAGGAGACCCACACGCACACACAAAAACATGGCCCAGTTACACACATCCCAGCCTGAGTGTGTTTGTTTGTGTGAATCTGTGTGCGTCCCTGGAGAGGACAGTTAGTCCAGAACTACTACACTGGCACATTTTCTCCAGCATACATTACCCACACAGACAAACAAGACCGGCTGAATGTGTGTGTGCATGTGTATGGAGGCAGAGAGGGCGTGCTTTGCGGGCGGAGAGGGCCGAGAGGTGAGCTCTGGTGGTAATAAAAGCATATGCTGGCTGTTAACTGAATGAGAAATAAAGACATCGCAATGATCCATCTTCATTACTTCTCTTCCCCTCTCCTTCATCTGCACCCGGATCTGTTTCAGCAGGTCACATGATATTCAACTCTCTCTCTCTCTCTCTTTTTCTCTCTCCAGCTGCCTGGCGCTAATGGCGGCCGGTGTCCTGGCGTTATAGTCAGAGTTTGCATCTGTGTGAGAGAGAGAGAGAGAGAGCGCTGGTTTTCATGCTGAATGACTGTCGTTCAAGGGCATTTTGGAGACGGTGCTGCTCTCCCTAAAAAATGAACCATCACCACCTGACATATTCAAACAGAGACGTTTAGGCCAGCGCTGAGAGGAGCCGCTGTTCTCACACGCTGTATGTCACAGCCAATACAGCTTTGTACGATCAGCTGCCCTGTAGAGTGCTGTTGTGTGTCCACATGCTCACAAACGCACACACACACTCACACATTTCAAGTGAAGGTTGCTGCTAAATAACACAGCTATAGAATAGATCCGTCTCTCTTTGATTGTGAATTCTGTAAACAAGTTTCCTCCAAAATACCATGTTTACTAAGGTTATTGTTATTACTGAACAGTCATAATGCATTATTATTGGATAGCCTTCAAGTGTAGAAGAAAACAATAAGAAACAATATTCTCCATAAAACATTTAAGACCATTTAAGAATCTTTGACAATTTCAAGGACACTGGACACTGAATTCTCGACTGTAATGTTAAATGATTGAATGATAGATAGATAGATAGATAGATAGATAGATAGATAGATAGATAGATACAAACATACAAACAAATAAATAATTTCTTTTAGTATAAACCATATTTAGATTTAAAAAATGCTATTGAAACTGAGAGAAGAAATGAATGTACTCAATGTCACAATGCAATAAAAAAAAAAAAAAAAAAAAAAAAAAAAAACAATGATCCTATGTGACTAAGCTTAATTTTTAATGTAAAATGTATTATATCATTTTCATTTTAGAGTTAAACTTTACTCAGGAACGTTGACAAAAGCGTTGTAATTCTATATTGTTCTTATTCATCATTCATTCATTCATTCATTCATTCACTCGTTCATTCATTCATTTACAGTGCTGGGTATTACTTATAAATTGTAGTCCAGTTTTGACAAATGTCATCCATTGCATTACACATTTTAGGTGATATAAGGTGACTTTTTGATTACTTTTAGATGACTTTTGACCTTACCTCCCTTACAAAAATGAACCATTGTTTTATTATAGTAAAAGTGTAGTAACCATGTTTTTTGTTTGGGCGTACTGATTACTATTTGTAAAACCCCAGTTTTACTACAAATACCATGGTTAAATTATGGTTAGGATACCAAAACCATGGTTAATTTGTAGTTGCCATGGTCTAACTACAGTAACCATGTTTTTTTGGTTTTATTTGTAGTAAAACCACTTATGTTATTTTCCACTAAGGTTTATCACATTAATTTTAAAATGATTTAAATAGGCTAATCTTGTACCATGTTGATATAAAAATAATACATTCCTGAAAATATATTCTATTTCTTGTTTTTAACAATATATAGCGTATTAATGATAATATTATATTAATGTTTATGTCAAATGTGGCCCTAGACCACAACATCAGTCATAAGGGTCAATTTTTGGATTATATAAGCTTCCCAATGATGTATGGATTGTTAGGATAGGACAATATTTGGCTAAGATACAATTATTTAAAAATTATTTAAAAAATATTTAGAAAATCACCTTTAAAGTTGTCCAAATGAAATTCTTAGCAATGCATATTGCTAATCAAAAATAAAGTTTTGATATATTTACAGTAGGAAATTTACAAAATATCTTCATGAAACATGATCTTTACTTAAAGGGCTACTAACTACGTACGCTGTTCTGTGTCAGCCACACTACAAGGATACTTCTTCTATATTTATTTACGGTAAATTTTAACAAAAACAGTGCATCCTTGTCGTGGGGCTGACAGAACAGCATACACAATTTGTGTCCAACATATATTTTCCAAAATGGCGCTACAGTGATGCAGATGAGACAAACTGTTGAATAAAGTTGTTATTTTTATTTTCTTTGCGTACACAAAGTATTCTCGTCGCTTCATCTTGTTCAGATTGATGGCAGATGGACTATTTTGACAATGTCTTGACAGTGTTATTTACTTGGCAATCAATGGGATGGTCAAAAGCCTCTCAGTTTTCATCCAAGATATCTTAAATTGTGTTCTGAAGATGAACAAAACTTTTACTGGTTTGAAACGATGTGGGGGTAAGTGATTAATGACAAAATTTTCTTTCTGGGGTGGAGTAACCCTTTAATATCCTAATAATTTTTGGCTTTAAAAAATAGATCACTTTAACTCATTTTTATACAATGTATTGTTGGCTATTGCTACAAATAAGGTTTAAGGTTTAAGTAGTAAGGTTTATTTTTAAGTATTCTACTTAGGGTTTTGTGGTCCAGGGTCACAAATGCGTTACCTACTTATTATTATTATTACATTTTTATCTTAAAATCTAAGGGAGTCCTTCAAGCAAATACATCAGCTGAAAGAGGTTTGACTGACAAAAGGTTTGGGATTTCCTGCATTACACGTATATAAGAAATAACACAAATTTGTGCATTTTAATGTTCCAAATAAGTTCCAAAGGCATAGTGATACATGGTTAAATAACCCATAATTTGTTGCTATTGTGTGAATATTGTGTGATCATGTAATCAGTAAACAAGTAACTATAGTCTGATTACAATCATTTTAAAATGTTACCTAATTACAAGTACTTGTAATTATCTAGAACCTGATTATGAAATCCGTATTACATGTAATCAGTTACTACTCAGCACTGTTTGTTTGTTTATATATTTATTTTTGCATTCAGGGCTAATACCCTGTTTTACTGCAGGAACAATAGCAACTGTACCATTGTGTCATAGACTGGTTTTCCCGGTGCATTTTTGTAAGTGATTTGTGCTTTTTAGTGCACCCCAGGGCAAGAAAGCAAAAACCGCTCTGTGTGGAAAAAAGTTTTATGTGGTTTTCAGGGCAATTAGAAAGTGTGTGTCTGTGTTTGCTTAGCCTCCATGTATAAACTCTCTTAGCTAAGTGCAAAGATGCAGCAGGGTTTTATCTCTCTGATCAGGAGTCTAAACGCCACACTGACACCATAATTACATGATTTATATCATTCTGCGATTCTAAGACAGGCACGGCACCTCTCTTCTGCTGATTCATGAGGAACGCACTCAAGTGGCTTTTGAGGGCACATCAAAGGAATTACCTTGATTCATACGCTTGATGTTTGTTTAAATAAATGCATGGTGATCAATCTTAAGGCCTTCCCCAAAGTTTGTTTGGCTCCAGACAGACTGAGGGACTGAGCCAGATCTCGTCTCACGCAGACCGGCTCTTCCGAACGCAAACTCGGCCCGCTGGGTCCTCCGAAGAAAAGAACCAGAAGCGGAGCTCGCGTCACCTGAGTCTACTTTGTTTTCCGTTCTGTAGTCGGGCGTACGACCTCAAACAGATCGCCAAACTCCGCCAGCTCCTCCAGGGGCCGGCGAAATAGGTGTGCGAACTAAAAATAAATCTGTTACCGTGCAGCGGCACTCAGTTTAGTCACTGAGGAGGTTTTTTTTATTCTCCAGCTGTACTCGGGCGGGTTTCGCCTCATGGTTTGGAGGCATACATTAATTATCGTGCTCACAGGAACTGCCCTGCCTCACTGCTGACTTACTGCCCTTCACTGCCTCCACTCTGAGGGGGTTTTAAAGCTGTCATTTAATACAGTTCGGGCAGTTAGGCCTGCAGACGGGGCTGAATGCTGCGTATGCAAATGAAAAGATACCTTCTGAGTGTCGAAATGAAAAGGAGGCAATTCATTAATCACTGAGGTGTGTGAAAGCATGGTGTGTGAAAGTGATTTTTACTGTGGAGGAATTCTGGGATTGTGAAGTCCCGTGGTAGTGTGTGACTCACGTGTGTGTGTGTGTGTTTGCTGGGGGCTGCTGCTCACTTCGATGACAGTATCTCTTAGTATCTGGACACAGCGCCACCATTGCCACCGATAATATTTGTTTATCTTGGGCGTTCTTGAGATGCTGCTTGCTCTTCTCCGAGCGTTCACGCAGCAGTCATGCACACTCACGCTTGTCCTCCATCTAAGCCATCTCACTCGGTTACAGGAGCTGACCTACAGTTTTACACTCCTCATGTTCACTGTGTGTCACTGCTGTAACACAGTTTTTCATTTGTCTCCCCAGGTTTCTGTTTCGATGTTTACATGTATGAAACAGGTACACTGAATTGTGTACACATAATTTCAATAACCCACTGCGCAATGTGACGTCGTAGTGATTGGTCATGGACCGACGGACCCAATATAGACATGATCTGCACGTCTATCCGACGTCCAATGTTTAGTGGGAATACAAGACTAAAAATGCCATGGTAAAAACCTTGGTTACTTAATTGGTTAGCTGTAAGCAGTGCTGGGGTAACACATTACAAGTAACAATAGTTATGTAATCAGATTACTTTCATTTTAGAGTTACTTTTCAAGTATAACGCAAGTTACTTTTCCCATTTTTCCTGTCCCTATGTTGACAGAGGCTTTCCTTCTGCCTGGCACTTATTTATTTCACTTTTGGTGTGAAAGGGCCTTTACAGTTGGGAGAAATATATAGAATATAGAAATATATCTTTTGTTATTTGTTATCAGGGTAGTACCATATTTAATTTTTGAAAGGAATGAAAACAAGGCTGTGAGGAATAAAATGACAGTATATCCCTCACAGCCTTGTTTTAATCTGAGTTGAATTGAATATCGTGCCTAATCTGATTAAAGGACAAATATGTACGATTTTTAACTAAAGTATCCAAAAACCACTAGAACAGTGTTATATATTTTGCTGACTTGTGTACTTACATTATCCCATATATTTGAAGAATGTTTAATTCCAGAGAAATAAGCTATTTTAACTAGTGTAACAGACCGTGTCATTGCGTCGCCTGCCAATGATGTCATACAGCCTTAATTTTCCGGTTTTATTTTGTAGAAAACATGGAAACCCATGAAGACGCTTTAATATGTTATGCATTTTATTAGACAGGTGACGAACGCACAGAGTAGCATTAGAACAACACTTCAACACACTCAGATGTATCTAGTATGATAAAACAGTGCTGCTTTTTCCTACATACGCATGACCAGAAGGAGATGAAGCGCTCAGATGTGGCATTATAAAATTACTACAGTGACCTTAAAGGGGTGTTACTATGCTTTTTCACTTTTTGAAATTTAGTCAGTGTGTGGTGTGTATCTTTGGGCATGAAAAAAAGTTACAAATCACAAAGTCCACTCCAAAAGGAGATAATTTGTTTTTGAAAAATCCCTTTTCAAGAACTACAACGAACGGCTCCTTTGGACTACAGTGTTTGTTTTCTGCAATGATGCTACAACGCGGTCCATTAGAATATCATTAAAATAAATCCGGCCCACGGAAATTCGAATTGTTGGTAGGGTGAGGTGGGGGATTAGCCTAACTTCAGTGATGCAGCGCGGAGAACCGCTTCAACGAGCCGCAGAACGGCAGGTATCAACACAAGCTGTTTGCTGATCGCAACGCAGTGGGACAGCTAAACAATCACAACACATTTTGATTTTCGGAAAGGCGGGCCTTCATTAAACCTGGAACAAATCGAACCTTATGTGTCAGGCTGGGAGAGATATATTGTAATAATGTAAATTATGTTAAAAATAACGTTTTTTGAACCACCAAACATGAAAGTATGTTCTAGTACATCACCAAAACAAAATCAAGACTTTGTAAAAGAGCATAATAGGACCTCTTTAATAATACATTAGCTCCTCCATGGACATGATTTCAACGCGACGGATTGCATCAGCTGTGGGGATGAAGACAACTCGCATGATTCCACATACAATCACAGCGTCATCAAACTACGCCTTAGTTTCTTTGTTTGTTTTGAATATGCGCCCTCTAGCGGCAAAAACGTACATATTGTGCCTTACATATTATGTTACATTTTATGTTGTTAAATGAGTGTTTATTGTACTATTTTAGTGTGTGTGTTACCATGATGTTTTTTGTGTCACACTTTGCATCTTCGATATATTAACATTTACTTCAGCCTGAGGAAAAGCTTAACTTTGATCAATCATTCTCAAGCCATCCTAGGTCTATATGACTTTCTTCTTTTAGACAAATGCAATCAGAGTTATATTAGAACATGTCCTGGCTCTTCCAAATTTTGAAGCAAAATAAACTGCATCCATCCATCATAAAAAGTACTCCACACAGCTCCAGGGGGTTAGTAAAGGCCTTCAAAAGTGAATTGATGCGTTTGTGTAAGAAAAATATCCATAATTAAACTTATAATCTGTATTCTTTGGCTTCAACTAACTGTCATACACGTGTTCATGAGAGAATGGTATTCCAGTGGATGACATAGGACGTAGGCATAGAATAAGCACCTATGAGAAGTGACGAATGCAGAAGCGCAGAGGAGAGATCAAACAAAACACCGCTCAGGAATCAGAAGTACAAAATGAGGAAACAAATTATAGACTATCGAAATTGTGTTTTTATTAGTAACATGTTTTGTATGTAGAGACATTTCTCTAGGTTTGTTGTGGATTTGTTCTTTACAAATCCTCAGTGTTGTAGTGTGGTAACAGTGTTGTAACTGGGAAAACAGTAATTAGTGTTATTACTCATTACTTAGTAACAGCATTTATTTATAACACCGTTATTCTCGTCACTGTTGATCACTGTTTTGATAAAACGAGGTTGCAAGGACAGCAATTTCTTAATTTATGTCAGAAGTGCAAAATAATCAATTGATGTTGTGTGAAATTTTTAACAGAATAACAACATTCATATTTAGTCATACGGTGGTTTGTTCGTGTTCACATAACTTTACTGACTAGCATCAAAAAGAGCTTATAGACCAAAAGTGAGCATACCTGGAGAAATGTAATATATTTACACGTTCACTTCATATTTCTTCAGACAGAATTATAATTTCAATTCATTTTCCACTTAATTGTGTGATCTGATAAGCATTAGCTGCTTCCAGTGCTGTCTGCAATTGCTGATATGACTTAGAGGAAGCTTATTTGCTGCTCATCTG
The DNA here is from genome assembly GCF_022985175.1 of Labeo rohita. Taxonomy (NCBI): domain Eukaryota; kingdom Metazoa; phylum Chordata; class Actinopteri; order Cypriniformes; family Cyprinidae; genus Labeo; species Labeo rohita. The sequence continues at coordinate 3,381,336 of NC_066877.1, read as the reverse complement.
TCACTCATATTGCACATTCATATCGCATTTATGATGGATTTATGCACTTTGTTTGCTTCAAAATCTCAACCACCAAGTCATATACACCCAGAATGGCTTGAAGGTGAGTAAATCATGGGGTGATTTACATTTTTTGGGTGAGCTATCCCTAAGGTAGTTGTCAGTGTGTTGTATTAAACATATTTTAATATTTTTTAGTGCTTTGATTTTTAACACTATATCAGTTAATGAGGTAAATAATTAAGACCTAAAATGTTGCTAAACCATAAAAGTTCTGGCAACCACAGTTGCTATTTTGTACTATTAATTTAACAGATTTTGCATGTACATCGACTTCGTCTTTCCATTCAAGGCCAACAATATTCATAACAAGCAATTGTTTTGCAGACGTCCAACGGCATTTCACCTCTCCCTGTGCTGTAAAATCATGCAATCAGAAGGTACTCAGTGTATCATTACACACCCTACTGCACAGCTCGAATGAGCAGGGGCCGATGAGGAGACCGACTTCAGCCAGCCAAACGAAACTAAAACAAATGCTGCATATCAGACATGCTCCAGTGCATGTATGATTCATCTGGCTGTGTAAACTGTTTTTCTTTTTAGCTGTTTGCAGAATGCCTCCAAGTGCTGGCTGTTATTGTGTACCGCTCCATGCACCCCATCCATGAACAGGCTCATGTGCCACCGAGATTGTTTTCAACTGGAAAATTATATCAAACCAAAAACAACACCTGAAACCATATGAAATGATATTAATCAAGTTACTGATTTGGAAACTTGAGCCACACGTGAAAATGAACTGGATTTGCAGGTAGCGTTTGACTCTGTGTGAAGGAGAGAGGCGTTTATCTTATTTTATTACAGATTAAATTGAAAAATGACCAGGTAGTTTCTTCAAATTTTGTATGAAAAAAAGGCCACTGCACAGCTATCAATTAAGCGTGTTATTATAAAATATAAACAATGTAACAATAACCATAAGTACTTTTCCTATAATTAGTATAATTTAGTATAAGATTATCTCTTGTCTAAAGAGACTACTCAACTCACGTTGAGACCACCACATACCTTAATGCATCTTTAACAAGTTTTTTTTTTTTTTGCTCCAAAAGTTTAACATGAGAATGCTAAGCATTTCTACTATAACATTTGCTCAAACCAATTTTAAACTGCTGTTGTTTATCTGTGCTTTCCGTGTTACCACCTCGGGTGTGCATTATTTTTCAATAATTCAAAGATTCCTTACATAACAGAGCTTAAACAAAGGGGAAAAAAGCATAAAACACCTTCAGATAGACTTACCATGAGCTGTGAGGATTTGCAATGAAGGTAAATGTTTCTATATGGTGGTTTTCACCATGTTTTGCCAAATTCCTGGTAAAGTATGACACTCCACACTATCCTACAATGAGATCCACCAACATAACCATGGAAAAGAGAAATGTGGAACAGCAATGCGATTTTACAGGCTCAGTAATGTCAACTACAGTGCCAGCTATCATCTTGTATTTTATTTAATATGGAATGTTTAGAGAAAAAAAATAGAGTATAAGTGTATTTTACTGAGACAAAAACAAAACACAAGACTGATTAATATTATTAATAACATTATTCACAGTGCTTTATGTATGTAAAGGAATTGTTCATTTCCTTTAAACAACATTAGAAACAGTCTTATACTTGATGAGAAATGATTTAGAAAAATACTTCCTCTCTGAGTGAGCAGACCCAGAAACATGAATACGCAGCAGATGCAAAACATTAAATATTTATAGGACAGTGTTATAACACCATCAGCTTAATCAATCAGTGTGACCTAAATGAGCTAGTAGGTGAAATCTGTGTCATATGTGACACCACCAACCTAGTGACAGCAGAAGTCCTTGTGTTAAAATATAAAGGACTTCCAGGCAAATGAGGTAGGAAACTATACTTTCACATCAACTATCACATCAGCAGATTCTCTTGTTTGAATTCATATATAACGTCCACATAACCTTTTTTATTATTTATGGAAAAGTCATATGGGTTTTCAAACATAACCAAAAAAGTGCATGAAAAGTGCATTGTCTCTCAAATGAACGAGTTGACTCAGAATCGCCTTAACGAGTCATCATATTTTCTAATCTTTTGCCTGTTACTATTTTATGTCACTAGGTAACATATTAGAATAATTCCTGCCTGCCCACGAAATATGAACAGTCTGATTTGCCCACAAACACTTCTGCTAGTTAGTGTATTTACTGTTTTGTGCTGTGAAAGCAAGTTTGTTTTGTTTTCATTGCCGAAAGATGATGATGTGAAGAATCAGTGGTTAAAATTATTTTTTTTACACCATACCACAGCAATGAAATTCGAACCTTTTGTTGTGCCTATCATTTTACAGATTGCTTCTCTAATCTTGGCTTTTATTTTCTTTGGCTTCTAATCTTCTTTATTTGGTCTAACAAGCATCTCAGAACCACGACCTGTAAGTATGATTGATATGTTATGTTATGTGATCATTCTCAACTAAGTGCTCAAAATATCAGTGTTTCTTGTGCTAATATGTGATGTTTACCTAGTGCAGCTTTAGGTTTCCAGGTAAACCATGATATTGTTGTCTTACTGAAATAGTTCTGATAATTTGCTGTGAACCCACTATTTCCAAAGAATGTGTTGATTAATGTAGACCAGGGGTGCTCAACCCTGGTCCTGGAGATCGACTTTCCTGCAGAATTCAGCTCCAACCCTGACCAAACACACCTGAACCAGCTAATTAGGATCTCAAGGAGCAATTGATAATTACAGACAGGTGTGTTTGATTTGATTTGATTTATTTATGTTTTTATGTCATTATTTTAAGAACGGATTGGAGCACTATATTATTGTTTTATGTGAATGTGCATGCTTTGTCAATGATAGCCAGGGTTGGCAGGTTTTCACAACAAAACCCGCCCATCTGCTACTCAAAACTAGCCCAAACGCATTCCGAGGGGAGTCCCCTATTAAAAATCGTGTTCTGAGGTATAAAATACACACTTTTTGTCAGGGTTTGCCTAGTAAATTCGCATTCCAGGGGCTAAATATGATGTTATTGGGGTTGCTTCAACTGGCAGGCATCAAAAACAACCGCAGACTTGGCAACACAGATGGTAGCGCTTGCTAACTTGCTCAAGTACTCCTCTTTGTGCCAGTCACAACAGGCTTGGAAAGCTGACCAATCGGAGCAGAGTAGGCTTATGGAAGTGAGGGGTGTACAGTCAATACGCTCAAAAACATTGTCAAATGATAATTATGTATAAATATATATTCTGACAAAATTACAATGTTTTCTGACCTTAGATGCATTTAAACCTGTTGTAGGGGACTGCAAACAATATTAGAACAAACTGTACAGAAATGTACAAATCAAATTGTACCAATTTATACAAATTCTCCTACAAATCACTAAAACATAAAATAGTTATGAATTCTAATGAGAACATGTTTTCATAACACTATTTGACTAGGTTTACACTAGTTTATTTATTTTATTTATTAAGTGTTTCCAGTTTTATTTGGTGATTTAAATGATGGTGTTTTCTGTTTGTTGATCAAAAATAAAGTCAAGGCTAGTCATAGAGGGTGGCATAGCCATTATTTTGGAAATTTCATCATATTTTACCAAAGATTAGTGCAAAAAATTAGTGTGCAATATTTAAATAATCTATATTTTCTATTATTTTTACAACTCATCCCAGCACATTTGGCACTTTATAGTTTAGGAATTTAGGTATACGTTCTATTTTTGTTGTTGTTGTTCATGTCTTTATTTTTTCAGTCATAAAGAAATTGTGTTTTTTGAGGCAAACATTTCAGGATTTCTCTCCATATAGTGGAGAATGGTGCTCGCGAGTTTGAAATTCCAAAATGTAGTTTAAATGCAGCATCAAAGTGCTCTAAACAATCCCAACTGAGGATACATTTTCTAAACAAAATGCAATTTATATAATTTTTAACCTTAAATGCTTGTCTTGTCTAGCTCTGCGTGTACCCTGTGTATTCCGGTTCATGACAGAACTCCCATCTCATTTTCTCCTCCAACTTCAAAATCATCTTACATCGCTGTTTTAAGTTTCTTTATAAAGGGCATTCGATCTTTTTTGGTTGTTCACTTTGTAAACAATGGGTCTGTACGTCCGATTTTGTGATTTTGTGTAAACGGAGAATAAGAACAGTCCGCGTACTGATCCCTGTGGAACACCAGTGGATAGCAGGAGAGTAGCTGAAGTAGATGAAGTAGAAGTAGAAAAAGTATATAAACTGTAAATTTGTTTTAGAAAATGGCCTATCGTTTCGCTAGATGAGACCCTTCTGCCTCAGCTGGGATTATTTAGACCTTTGAAGCTGCAGTCAAACTGCATTTTGGAAGTTCAAACTCGCAGGCACCACTGAAGTCCACTATATGGATAAAAATCCTGAAATATTTTCCTCAGAAAACATAATTTCTTTATGACTGAAGAAAGAAAGACATGAACTTCTTGGATGACAAGGGGGTGAGTAAATTATCTGTAAATTTTTGTTCTGGAAGTGAACTTCTCCTTTAATAATATATGTTTTTATTTTTTATTTTTTTTTAAGTTTTATATTTGTATTTTACTACATGTATAAGCTCAGGTTGGGTTAAAGTGTGTGTATGTGACACATAGGCTTTCTCTTGCTATTCTGGAGTATGGCAGACTGACATACTGGTTGATGATTATTGTAAGCATTGTGGTCCGATTGTGTCATGGCCTCAAAAAAAAAAAAAAAAAAAAAAAAGATGCCATCCCCTCCTCTTCATTCCCTGACCACACCTCCTACTCTGAGGATGATGGAGGGAGAGATGAGAAAGTAGCAGCAACAGAGCGAGTGAAGGAGCAGTGGGAGTAGATGTGTGTGAAAACGGCACTCTCAGCTTTTTCTGTGTGAAGATGCACGACCATCTGCAGGAATACGCGCACACGTCTGGACGTCATTTGTCCAGTGTGGAGTGATATGATGTGTGAGTGTGCATGTGTGTGCGAGTGTGTGTATGAGAGAGAGAATGCCAGCAGTAGTTCTGTCAGATGATGTATGTGTTTCTTCAGTGCTGTGATTAGTGCTGTGGTGTGGGGGGAGCTAGACTCACCTCATCAGTTCCACTCACTGTCACACACACACACACACACACACACACACACTAAAACCCTACACACACCTCGCTCACCACAAACTTACATAAACCAAAAAAACAACGTCACGCAGTCACGTTAAGGTAGGCGCACCATTACTATAGACCAGCCCTAACACTAATCCAATGAAAATAGTATTTTATGTTCAAAAATATTTAGTTATATTTAGTTATTTATGAATGGTTTTAACCTTTGAGACTGTGCCCAAATGAAGGTTTTGTCAGATTACTAACTAAATTCCACAGAGAACAGCACAGTTATGCTTATACACCTTTTACCTTTTTTATTTTATTTTATTTTCTACTGCCTTTTTTAAAGTGTGCCTTTCTCTGACCTCACCTTTCTGAGAGTCTGAGCGTCTGCTGTCATTTTCTTCTGGCATCTGTCCCTGTTCATTCTCCGTCTATCCCTCTTTGTATGTGTGTAACAGAGAGAGTGTGTAGAGATCACTGAAGCGATTGGAGGTAAGTGTTGTCCCTGCATTTGTCTTAATTAATCTTTAATGAAACGGCCTCATCCTACCCCCTCTCGCTCTCTCTCCCTCATAAATGAAAGATGGAGCTGAGCAGTGCTGGTCTCAGTGTATTATTAAGGTTGAACTGCTCATGAATCCAGCAGGTCTCCTGGCCCTCGAGTTCACTGCATAGTTTTCTTCTTCTTTCTAATATTTGACTAGCTGCTTTCTCTACTCAGTCCAGTTTCACGTTGAACTTTCTGATGTATGGTAATTTTTATTTAAAGGTACATTGTGTGTAACACTTTATTTTAATAGTCCACTTTTGACATTCTATGGCAACACTTTACAATAAGGTGTCATGTGTTAACATTAGTTAATGTATTAACTAACATGAACAAACAATAAACAATACGTTTATTACTCTATTTATTAATCTTTGTTTATGTTACTTAATGAAAATAGTCGTTCATTAGTTCATGTTAGTTCAAAGTGCATTAACTAATGTTAACAAACTCAACTTGTGATTTTAATAATGCATTCACAGATGTTGAAATGAACATTGACTAAGATTAATAAATGCTGTAGAAGTATTGTTCATTCTTAGTTCATGTTAACTAATGTAGCTAACTTATGAAACTTAATGTAAAGTGTTACTTAACTATAAATAACTTTGCAACTACATGTCAACTCTCATTAAATTATTAGTAGACTGTTTAATATATGGTATGATAACACTTTATTTTGATTGTCCCCCAACAGACAATCTAGTAAGTTAGTAAGTCTACTAACCCAAACCCTAACCTAACAATCTACTAAAATGCCAATGAGTTAGTTGGCATGTAGTTGCAGTTATTTATAGTACAATTCCTAAGTTTACTATCAGAATAAATTATAACATATTGCAAATGTTACCCTAAAGACCTACCAAATTAATGTATTGCAGTTAATTCAGTACTATTAAATTACATTTGAACAAACAGGCTAAAATTGACAGGCTGAGTCTGCTCCTCCAGAACTTTAAATTCAATGAAAAAACTTCACGTTTTACACTGGCCTGAGTCTGCAGAAGTTCTGTCTTGTGATGTTTTTGCCTTATGTGTGGGTGAATTGATATTGTTGTCTATTGAAATGATGTGGAAAAGAGAGAGCTGAGAATCACATCTGTAAGAATGACGGAAAGAGCTATGAGGTGATGAGTTTGTTAAGTAATTATGTATAAAGAGAGAATAAAAATGGTCCTAGTACTGATCCCAGTGGAACACCAGTTGACAGCAGGTGGGTAGATGAAGTAGATCCACTGAATATTATCTAGTAGCTTTAGTTCTGGAGGTAGGACTTGAACCTTGTATGCACTCAGCCTGTTATGCCCAGTTCACTGCAAGAAAAGTGAGAATCGATCACTATTCAGACCTCTAAACAGACAACCCGTGTGAGTAGAGGAACCATACAAAATATGAGCAGTTTCACTGACTGATCCATTTGTTCCCCACAGGGGTTGTTTCCCAAAAATGTTGTTCTTCACTCACTCACAGACTTTCTCTCCTTCTTTCCTGTTCAGCGAGGCCTATAAGGGACTGGGCCTGGTTTGTCAAAACTCTGTCATATAGCCGCTCTTGCATCACATCCGAACTGTAACACTCTAAGCAAAATCAATCAGCTGTTTTACTTCAGAGCAAAATCTATCACTCAGATCACTGTAACATACATTTATCACACACAGCTCACTGTTTCAGAGCGATCAATGGAGAGAATCTCACTCAGCCTTCTTGGCCTTGGGAATAAACTTCACTCACTTGAGAAGCTTGAATTAATAATCGCATGAAACTCCTGATCTTGTGGATTCCTATCAAAATGACTAAATTTCACCCGTGATGATTTGTCAAACAATAGTAAATGTGACCACATATTTATCCATAAAATGATGTATGGAGTGTGAAATGGAAATGCAGGAGTTGCAGGGATACTTTGGGAAAGTGCTGTTGCTCAATCTTCCTCAACATTCAGTTCCAATTTAAATGCACTTTAACCAGCTATGCAAGGTCTTTACTAGAAACTTACAGGCTGGAGCTGAACTCTACAAAAGCTCTCCATGAGCAGAAATGGACCCAGTGGACTTATATAATCAGGTGATAACTGTATTAAGCTGGAGTTTGCAAGTGTTCCCGGTGAAGCCAGAACCTGTGAAGAAAGTAGACACATCTTCACCATTCACAGCAGTCAGGACTATTATTACTTGCTTTGTCCTTCAAAGACTGAGCACAGTCAGAAAAAAGGCATGTGGTAAATAATGACTCAATGGGAAACAGCATGAGTCAAAATCACTTATTTAAAAACACAGCAGTATAGGTAATGGAAATGTAAACTTTATTCATTACATTCAACTTTAGCTGCATTACAAACGTTTCAGTGTCAGAAAACACAACTCTCAGTCTTTTCATTCTCAGAAAAAAGCTACAAAAGTTGTCACTGAGCAGTACCTCAAATGGTATGCTTGTGTACAATTTAGGTACTAATACACTCTTAAATATAAAGGTGCTTTAAAAGGTTCTTCATAGCAATGTCACAGAAGAACCATTTTTGCTTCCACAAAGAACCATTTAGACAAAGGTTCTTTAAAGAACCATCTCTTTCTTACCTTTTATAATCTCAAGAACCTTCTTTTACTGTGGAACAGAAAGGTTCTATAGATGTTAAAGGTTATCTATGGAACCATTTAGACAAAAAAGGTTCTTCCATAGCATTGTCAAGCACCTTTATTTTTAAGAGTGTATGTACACTTCATTTACTAACATGTATCTTTAAGGTACCAATATGAACCCTTTAAGTACAAAGGTGTACCTTTTCAAAAAGTACCACTCTAGTAACAGCTTTTGTACCTTTTGTTCCAAGAGTGTTCTACTAAACTGTGTTCTCTGAAATGGATTTTGACCAAATGAATTTCCATGCTGGCCCAAGCTGTTTTAAACTGATTAGTGCAGGTTTGGTACTGCTATAGCCAGTGAACTGGTCAATCAGAATTGTCTTTCTAAACAAACTCTCTGACCAAGGGAGATTTGTTTGTTAAACTAGTTATAAAGCCACACCAGCATCCAAAACAAATGTGCTGATGACCATGCTGGTGTTTTCAACAGAGAAGTGTGTGGTTTATTCCTTTTTAAGTAATTAGCAAGAGTATAACCATTTGCCAGTGATATTTTTAACAATCTAATTAAAATGGGTTAATTTAAGATTCATTTAAATATCTTTAAGAGGGTTAAAGCAGATATGACAAAATTGCTGACAAAGAAGTACAGTGACTCAGTTTGTGTGCCCCTCTCTACAGAGACCAACACAAGTTCTGCAAGAGAAGATGATGTTGTGCAGAAAATTATAATAATAAAAAAATACTGGTGCAGTGGTTCATGGAGGCTGGAGGGAAGGTTCGTTTCACCCCTGCACACAAACATTATCATGCACATATTCACACTACCACACACACACAAAGTGAGGAAATTCTAATTAATGTGTTAATGACAGCTGGACCTGTGGTTAGCTAGGGGAGTGTATAATAAATTGTGATAATAAAAATGCATCACTGAACCCTTCTGAGGATTTATTTAATGTAGTTACAAAAATGCCAGCAGCTGATGTGGACTGGAGAGCTTCCCCATACACTTCATTTTCAACATCAGACCTCACACTGGGCACAGTACTGCTCTCCCTTACTCTCTCTCACACACATGGTTTGGTTCACTTAATGCTCGGGTGCAGGAGGAAGGTGAGTTTATAGTTTTGGTTAACTGCATAGGGCTGTTATTTCATTTCAATGAATATTACATCTGCCTTTTTGCGATTTTCCAGTAAAATATCTAAACATACTTCAGCCTAGAAGCAAAAATTATTATTATTATTATTGTTTTTCCCAGCTGCACTGCTGGATATTTTAATTTCTGTGACATGTCTCTGACAGGACACATGGGTTCATGGGAAACTGAACTCTCTAATGGTGATAAGCTGAGAATGAGAGGATCTGGCCTGGTTGTCACTGTATCCAATATGATGATCTTCATCAACACCATTATTAACATGCTGAAGTGGCTGAATGCTGATGAATTACTGAGTGCACTGAAGGGCACTGGGGGTTAAAGTTGCCAGAGTTTTGTACTCCTTCAGTCGGAACATGAATCATTAGCAGCAGCCGAACTAAAGCTGTACAGTACAGAGAGGAACGTCTGGAAACTTCCTCATCTTTGATGTGGTACAAAGCCTCTTCTGTGGAGAGCAAACCCTTCAAACACACACAAGCACTATGTTCGCCATAGAATACTACCATACAGTATGAACAAGATCTGACATAGTATACAGCAATAATATATCAATATTGTAATAAAAATCTTTCAACTGGTAGAATGCTACATGTATTGTAGTTACATGATCACGTCACATTGTATGTTTGCCTCAGGGAGTTACATTTCATTTTTAATCCAAGATAGTGTAATGGTTAAAAAATCTGTTGATCTGAGAAAATCGTTAGCAAGATTACAAGATATAAAATGTAGCATTTTATACTGCGGTTAATGTGCCTCTGGAAATGTAAGGTCAACTTAAGTGTATTTGATTGTAGTGAACTGTGAAATACAGTATCCCATGCATCCACAAGTAGACTATGGCATATTTTGGCAAACGCAATTCCATGCATATGAAAAAATAGCAGTTGAAATAGCACATACTTTACTACACAAATGGTAAGCATAGAATGGTAGTATTTGGATTCTCACCTATCATACCACAAAGCCAGCAGCCAGATATGCAATGTTCACGAGCCGCACCTCAGTGGCTCTCTCTGACCGTCACCAGCGGGAACCTTCGCCCGAGTTCTAATGTTCCTACCCGGACTCTTTTTACTTTAGGACTGATCACCGCTCAGGTGTATTGTTATCTCCCCTTTATAAACCAGCGGAAGCAGGGAGATCGGTCTTGTTTGCCCTGGCTACAATTCCGAGCGTTATTTCTGTCGTGTTTGATTTCTTGTTGACTACCTGGACTGTTTATTCATTCCTGCCGCCAGCCCTGACCCTCTGCCCGTTTAACCTGAGCCCTACCCTCCGTTGCACTGTTTGCTGTTTTCTTGACCACGCCTGCCTGTTTACGAATAAACTGCCTGCAAATGGATCCGATGTTAGTTTTTAAGCTATTAAAGGCAGCTCAGATTAAGCATGATACCTTCAAAATGAAATGTGAGTACAAATGTAGCCACTAATATCCAGATGATGGTGAGAAGAGAAGCAGAGGAGTTAGACAGGAGCCAGACACTGACATGTCTGAGCACGTCAAATACTCCTGAAGCACTTGAAAATAGTTAGCAATCTGAAAACAGACTTCTGCTATTAAATGGTACAGGAATTGTAACAAAGAACATCACCCAAACATCTATCATTTCTAAGTAGATTTTTACATTATCTGGAAAAAAAATGAGTATGAAAGCCAGTGCTATGACACTAAAATGTTTGCCAAGGCATTGCATTCTGCAGAAATTTATAGCATATTGCTATATGGTTGCTATATCCCACCCCAGTAATTCTTTCTCAGTGGACAGCTGTGGTAGTCATATGTGACCCTGGACCAAAAAAAAAAAAACAAAAAACAGATGTGAGTAGCACGGGTATGTTGTAGCAAAAGCCAACAATCATTAGGGTATTAAGTAAAAATCATGCTCCAAGAAGATATTTTGTAAATTTCCTACCGTAAATATATCAAAACTTAATTTTTGACTATTAATATGCATTGCTAAGAACATTGAGACAATTGCTTAAACAATTTAAAGCTGATTTTCCTAATATTATGATTTTTTTGCACCCTCAGATTCCAGATTTTCAAATAGTTGTATCTTGGCCAAATATGATCCTATCCTAACAAACAACGCATCAATGGAAAGCTTATTTATTCAGACCCTTATCACTGGTTTTGTGGTCCGGGTTCACATATTTCCCTGTCTGTCTAAAACAAAATGATTTTATTTAAAAATGTCCAACGTGTGAACCAACTGCTTTGTATTTTAGTTGTATTAAATAATGAAATGACCAGTAGAACTTAGAAATGGAATAATATCAGTTATGAAGTACAGCTCTCACCATGGGGCAAGTACATCATATTAAAGCGAAATATTCAGTTTCAATCTCTGCAGCTAACATAGCCACTATAGTGATGTTTACAGACATTTTTGTTTGTTGACCAGAGGTGGTCAGTGACTCTCTGGTTATGCTCAGCCGAGTCAGGCACCACGTCGCCTGGTTCTCAGAGTACCGGGTTCAAGCCTCGCCTACAGGCAGACTGTTGCAGAGGCTGAACATGCACTGTGACACCACTTAACCCTCAAGCTTCATCCAGGTCATCTTGCCACAACATTGCCCTCTATGTGACACTGGACAGCAGCTCTGAGAGCACAAAGCCAGCCTGTAGCCTGCAGCTCTCACACACACAGTTCAATCAACAGTCCTTCATTTCAGCTGAGAAACTGTGAACTCATTAGGCCTTCGGTGACCAGCGCCTCACCCTGCTGGGGTCACTATCTGGACCAGACACTGGGGTCAAAGCAAGGATCCATTCTGGGATGGATGGCTTAGGTCATTGTGTGGGCCACAGATGAACAAAACTGACGAGAGAAGCTGAGGACAAGAGGAGGTTATGATGGACAGAAATGAGATAAATTGTGTTTATGTAATAAATCACACAGGAATAACATGGCAACAATGAAACTCTCATTCACAACACTAAGGAGCTTATATTCGAAAACACTGAGTCTGACTGAGATTGGGGGTACTCAGGTTTTGCACAAAACAAAGTCATGTTTAGGACAATGTACCAGGTTTCTACAATGAGCATGTCGAAGAAAGAACTACTTCCTGGATATTACTTGCCACATAATTAGGCAGATTTTAGCTAGATTAAGACCAATAAGTCAATAAGTACCAATGAGTACCAGATATTACGCAGTAGTCAAAAGTCAACAGTAACCCTCCTATAGGGTATATGTCAAAGTCACATGGCCAAACCCGGAAAACAGGTCTCATTGCTTCCACTTGTCTGAGAACGTATTAATAGCAGTATTAAATAATGGCAATATCTTTTACGGTAATCAGTTAATCTAGCTAGCTGTTTTGTTGACATTTTAGTCAGTGTTTCTTTAAATAAATAAATGTTAGTGAATAGAATTAAAAAAAAAAAAAAAAACTTTTATATATCAATCTACATATATGATGGAAATTGGTTATGAACATCTTTAGTGTCTACTTTGAAGGCATCTGGAGTAAAACAGCTTCATATTTAATGAGGCATATGCAAAACACGTGAACCGGAAGCAACAAGACCTATTTAGGAGAATACAAATATAAGAATTTAGATCTGTTGTGCATAACCCCTATTGCATTTGGGTCAATTTTGACCCAGAAGAGGAACACAAACATTTCTAAAAATAAATAAGTAAATAAATAAATAAATAAATAAATAAATAAATAAATAAATAAAATAAACTTTTTTTTTTTTTTTTTTTTTTTTTTTACATCAAAAGTAACCTTTTAAAGAAAATTTTACTTGTATTATTGTGTCCTGGGTCAATTTTGTATCAGCTGAGGCTTATTTTGCACATTCATTCAGGAATTATTTATAGATTTCTTTTTTCTTTTTTTCTTTTTTTTTTTTTTTTTTGAAAAATGAATATATATAAAAAAACAGTATAAACAAATGACTGTTTATTAAGTTCAACTGGGTCAAAACTGACCCAGGATTGCAATAGTAGTGATGGGTCCAAGTCCCTCTTGTCAAGTCCGAATCAAATCCAAGTCCTTAATCAATTGGGTTTGAGTGAAAGACACTTATTAATGTCTTGTATTTTATCTTATTTCTTATTTGTTATCTTTCATGTTACACATGGAGTCCACAATGTCTGAGTCTATGTCAAGTTTGAATACAAGTCCATTCAAGTGTGTTTAGATCTGAATTCATCAATAACTGCAGTCCGAGTCCAACAACACTATGCAATAAGTTCCTGCAATTTTTAAATGCATTAGGTAAGTTATAGCAAATATTCTGGTGCAGCTGCACTATGAAAATGCATGCACCAAACAGCATAAAAGCAAGGAAGCAAACCACTAGCAGAGAAGATAAACCAGCAACATTGCATTGAAAATGTTTATTTTAAACAGACGTGTTTCAGCTACATACTGGTTTAAACTAAACTAAAGTCAAGTACAGAGCTTATGTGCTGGTAAATCAAGTTCATGTCCAGCTCAGATGATTTCCACTCTCTTCTCTCCAGTTTCTGGCTACTTCATCAGTTTTCTGCCCATGTACAATCTATAAATGAATGAATGAATAAATGAATGAATAAGGTAATTATTACACAATAATCAGTTGGTGACAACCACACCAGCACCAACACATTCACTCAGTATAAACATGTTTCTTAAGCATTACCTTTCTTGCTTTGTCTTTATACCTGTGAGTCCATATAAGCAATAAAGAATGAGAATGTAGTGAAAATACGTAGTGTAATATTACATGAGAAAGAAGGAGAGCTTTTTTCCTTTCTGTCTTAGTTCCCATGATACTGCAACAATTATTCCCTGCCTGCTTGGTGGTTTTGTTGTTTTAGTTGAGAATGTTTGTTATCCTCTCTCCCTCTCTTTCTCTCTCTCGCTCTCTTTCTCTGGCGAACAGTATTAATCATAATAGAGAGTGTTATTTATCACCTGCCAGTCTAGAAATGATCGTTTTGGCACCGCTGGGCAGGACAACCAAACGCACCAAATTAAATAAAACATTTAACCACATACACACACATGCACAAACACATGAACACACTCAGTTTCACGCCACTAACACCCACACACACACACAACAAACAAACAACTACACACACTCTACCCAAGTCCACACATATTCTTTCTGTGTTTATCCCCATCTCTTTTCTCTCATTCCACTGATTAATGGGATTTAAAGCTATGTTCAGCAGCGTAGGTTTATATGACTACAATGAGTTTTGATGTCCTATATAATGTGTCTGTTTAAATAGGTTTGGTCATTTATTTTCTTCAAGCTGTACTATCAGAACATGTATGTTGGTGCGGTACACTGAAATGAATAGGGTGCAAAAGACAGAGACCACTTCTGGTCTGGGACCATGACAATATGGTCTTGGACTACTCTACAGTGCACACTGCCCTTAAGCTTTTGGCTGAAGAAAAGTCTGTCATTGAACTCATGTCCCTTCCAGAAAGAGAAAAGGAGAAGGATGGAGGGAGAGAGAAAGAAAGAGAGGCAGTGGAGTGACCTTAATGTAAAACTGTACTTAATCACACCGCAGCCAGATCAATAGAGAGTCCTGGGTGGCCGTCCGTGGGGCCGTTAGCAAACGCAGTCTTGCAAGGAAAGAGAACTTCTTTGATAACCTCTAGAACTGAAAATACAAAAATAATTTTCTTATAGATGAAATGCCTTCAAACACCAATCTCTTGCACTCTCTGAAGAAATTCCTCTGGGCTGTTGATTCATTTAGCCTGTATTTCAGATCAGAAGGGTGGTTTTCTGTAGGTTTGTATTTGTGGGTACAGCAGGAGATGGTTTGTTTTGGTGGCTGAATTCACTGTTTTAGCAGATGGAGGTCAGCTGTGATACACATTCTTGGACACAGATTGTGAGATTGATTTGTGGTACAGTGTGTCAGCAGGGATTAATGAAGTGCTACAGCTTGGCACACAGATGCTGTCTTGAGATGCTCCTGCTACATCTCTCTCACTTCACGACCATTCATTCAAAACAGGTCCTGGTTCATCTCTAGACACTGCCTTATTCAGAGGTATGAATAAGGCAGCCTATCTACTCAAGATGTCTCAGGTGTTTTGTAAGATGAGCCATTTTCTTAAAGGAATAGTTCACGCAAAAATCTGCCATCGGTACTTACCCTCACATTGTTAAAAACTTTGTTATTCATCTTCAGAACACAAATGAAGATATATTTAACGAAATCTGAAAGATTTCCATCCCTCCTACAAATACCGCTTTGATCGTTCAAAAAGTTTTTTAAAAAATCGTAAAACTAATCCATATAAATTGAGCGGTTTAGTTCAAATTTTCTGAAGATACTCAATCGCTTTATGTGATAGACACATATAGGGTGTGTTCACACTTGTCATGTTTGGTTCGATTAAAATGTACCCTGGTGCAATTGCTCTGTTAGTTTGTTTGAGTATTGTGAACGCTGCCATCCGAACCCTGGTGCGCACCAAATAAGTGGACCGAGACTGGTAAAAAGGTGGGTCTTGATCCACTTCCAAGCGAACTCTGGTGCGGTTCGAATGATATATGAATGCAAGATGGACCAAATACTTCTAAACAAACCAAAACCAGAAAGTAATGACAAGATGCGTCACTGTGCGACATGATTTCACGAAGGGAACAAGCGGTATATCCAATACAAAATGAGCAGAGGACAAACGTGGAACAACGAGGAGGTCTATATGAGATATATAAAATCATATACACGCAACAATGAGCGTGCTTAGTCCAGCAGACACCATTAGGTGCATTCGACTTAAAGCGGCGATGAGCAGACCGATCAGTGAATGGGTACTTTGATGTAATATACATGCAGCACTGCTTTAAGTCGAACGCGTCTTTTCCTTTTGTTTGGAGTGTTCGGTGAGTTCCGTCGCGAAATATACGTCATTCAGCCAATCGACCAATCAGGTTGTGAATGTATCACTATGCCTTTAGATTCTGTCAAAAATGCAGTGTGAACGCTAAATGGAGCAGGACCACCTGTATCATTTTCCTACCTTAGGGTGTGTTCACACTTGTCATGTTTGGTTCGACTGAAACAAACCCTGGGGTGATTGCTCTGTTAGTGCAATTCGTTTGAATAAGTGTGAACGCTGCCATCCGAAACCTGGTGCGCAGCAAACAAGTGGACAGAGACCGCTAAAAAGATGGATCTTGATCCACTTCCAAACAAATTCTGGTGTGGTTTGAATGATATATGAACGCAACACGGACCGAGGACAACAAGGCGGTAAAGTGACTTTTTTGAGCTCTTTGCGTGTGTTCAACTTAAAGTGGCGCTGAGCAGACCGATCAGTGAATGGGTGTTTTGATGTCATACATCCGCAGCGCCAATTTAAGTCAGATGCACCTTTTCCTTTTGTTTGGAGTGTTCAGTGAGTTCCATCATGAAATACGTCATTCAACCCGACCAATCAGGTTGTGAATGTATCACTATGTCTTTAGGTTCGGTATCTTTAGGTTCTCTGTCAAAAATGCCAGTGTGAATGCTAAACAGAAAAGGACCAAATGTATAATTTTCCTTTTTGGTCTGGAACTGAACTACTGAACTGAACTACAAGTGTGAAAACAGTACTAATTTAAGCTTTTATTCACATAGAAACATTAACCAATGCACACATATGGCAACCGGAAGTTCAAGCATCCTTGCTTGTTGTGTGAGAACCAATGAGGTTCATTCTTGTGTGTTATGCAGCAAGAATCAATGATGCTTGTTCTCATATTTCAAGCAAGTACGGTTGAGCTTCTATTTATGTTTGCTAATATGAATAATAGCCTAATTTAAACCTCTTCATCATATAAAGCGATTGAGTCTCTTAAGAAAATTTGGACAAAACTGCTAAAATACATATGGATTAGTTTTACAATTTCAAAGTGGCAGTTGCATAGACTGTCAATAGAGGGACAGAAATCTCTCAGATTTAATTAAAAATATCTTCTTTTGTGGTCCTATGAATGAAAGTCTTACAGGTTTGTTACAACATGAGGGTGAGTAAATGACAGAGAATGGCTGCAATTGCACCAAACAAAGCCACTCAGTTTGAGGCAGTAGCAAAATGCTGAAAGAAATCCATTGTGTTAGCTCTGTTTCAGCTCTGACAGAAATTAAATTGTGTCCAGAGACTTTTTATATAGCAGCACAAGGTCTGAGACAATATTGCCAGTGGCTCAGAGTCGGCTGTCTAACGCACAGATCTCTCTGTGTTTGCAAAAGCAGATCACACTGCCTCATTCCTCGCTGACTCCAACAAACTGTACAACTCTCATTTATCTTAGATAAAGTTTCCTGAATGACCGAAACCTGGAAATACTTATAACTTGATTTCCTCTTCCTGCAATGGTTATGATGAGTGATTGTATACATATTAACATACGTTCAGTCCAATTGTTTGTTTGTTGAACCGTGAAGGTTTACATTTAATTAGCATTTAATCTATATTATGTTTGCTTTATGGTTTTGTTAGATTAGGCTTTCTCTTTCATTTCAGGTTCTTCTCGCTGGAATGTTTGAGGAGTGTCTTGTGTTTCATGAGGTCTGAAATCAACGACATTATAATGTGCTTATAGTTGTTCCTCCACACAGGAAATTATATACTGGTGTTTTTATGTATTTAAAAACATCTCTGATCTAAAACTGCAGGCCTTGCTCATTATGAGCTTTAGCTATAAACATAATAATAGGGTTGTGCATGTGCATTGCACATGTACAGGTAGATGTGAGGTCCTGCTTGATTCTCTTTTGTATTGAGTAAAATGGAGCGGCTGTGCTGAAAAACTCACACAGCAGTGTAAACACACGAAGACACACTGATGTAATCAGCACTGACAGCGGAGGCTCACAGATCAGAGACTGAAGCGAGAGAATGAGTGATGATAGTGGGAATGGAGTTTATAGCTTTATATTAAAATAGCACAGAGACATGGCGGAACAGACAGAGAGACCACAGAATAAGACTGATTATCCTGAGAGAGATAGAGTGAGTCTGTGGTAGGCAGGCTGAAGCAGAGTGAGGCATGTATACTGTGTAGTGCTGTGAGTTTTGCGTTGTGTTGAGAAGCACAGTGACATGTTGTGTTGCAGTGTGTTGCCCTGTGCCATGCTTGTGTTGTGCTCTGTTGCTCTGTGATGTGATGTGCTGCGTTGCCCTGAGCTGCGATGTGCTGTTATGTGATGAGTTTGCCCTGTAGTGTGATGTATTTTGCTGTTATGTAATGTGATTTGTGCTGTTACATTTTTCTGTGGTGTATGGTGGTGTACTGTAATGTGTGTTATGCTATACTGTACTATGCTGTGCTGTGATGTGATGTGATATGCTGTACTGTACTTTTATGTGATGTTATGTCTGTGGTGTATGGTGGTGTGCTGTATTGTATATTATGCTATACTGTACCATACTATGCTGTAATGTAACATCAAATAATAAAAAAAAAAAATGTAATGCAGGGAATTCTGGGAATGTCAATTTATGGTTATTCACTGCAAATTTTACAGTCTTTCTACTGTGCTGTTATTTGATGTGCTGTGATGTGATATATTGTACTGTGCTGTTATGTGATGTGATGTATTTTACTGTGTTGTTATGTGATGTGATATATTGTACTGTGCTGTTATGTGATAAATTGTACTATGGTGTTATTTGATGTGCTGCAATGTGATGTGCTGCAATGTGATGTGCTCTGCTGTTATGTGATGTACTGTGCTGTTATGTGATATATTGTACTGTGCTGTTATGTGATGTGATACATTGTCCTGTGCTGTTATTTGATGTGCTGTGATGGGATGTATTGTACTCTGCTGTTATGTGATGTGATGTATTGTACTGTGTTGTTATGTAATGTGCTGTGTTTTATTATATTTGTCTGTGGTGTATGGTGATAATACTATATTGTAATATTGTGAGAAGTGCTGACAGGTGATTATAGGTGATTATAACATTATTTAAAGGTTACAGAAATGTTTTTTAAACCATTGTACTTACTTTATTTTTACCCATAATATAACGTTATTTGAACGTTTACTTGTACTATTCAAAGAATGTTAAAATGTCCAGTTTTCTTGTTGCGATTATAACATTATTTGAAGGTTACAAAAACATTTCCAGAAATGCTCTAACTTTATTTTAATCGAAAATGAACATTTATTTGTAATATTCTAAGAATGTTCTCTCAGTGTTATGAAAATGTTAGTCAAGTACAAATAACATCTTAAGTACATTCCTAGAATGTTGTTCTAAGAACATTTTCCCTCAGCATTATAAGAACGTATATCAAATACTAATAATGTTATAAGTTCTGTAAACATTACTTTAAGAATGTTTTGTCCTAACATTAAACTTCTAAAAAACAAAAGTTGTAAGATATGTTCCCTGTTAGCAGCAGTGTTGCCCTGTGATGTGAGGTGTTGCACTATATTGTCCTGTTGTTATGTGATATTGTCCTGTTGTAATGCATTGTGCTGTTTTGTGATGTGACGTGTTTTATTATCTTTGTCTGTGGTGTATAATGGTGTTCTGTGCTGTATGTTATGTTATAGTGGTATATTGTCTTGTGCTTTGTTGCACGGTCATGTGCTGAAATGTGATGTTATGTGTTGTATTATGCTGTGTTTCCAGGCATTGCAATGTGAAGCATTGAGATGTGCTGTGTTTCTGTTACCCTGTGATGTGATATACTGTGTTGCCCTGTATTGCACTGTGATGTGCTGTGTGTGGTTCAGTTGTGTATCATTCACCCTGAACCTTTGCTTCTGACCACAGTTCATTCCTTACATAAACACAATATATTTCTCCAGATTTCAGGTTAAAAACATACCAAAACATATTAAGGATGGTGAACACATTTTTATAAAAACATTGTGCTATTGCTAACATGCTATGCTATAAATAATTTCCTGTGTCTACACCAGGTTTCACATGCACTATGGATTCTTGGTATTTTGTGAAGTAATAGGTAAATATGATAATCACTTGGTTCCATGGTATATATCAAAGTACCATGATATTATCATCTGATACCATATCTGCAGTTTTTTTGTACGGGTGCAGGCTTAATGTTTATGTAGCACTTTGGAGATATGCATTTAAATAAACACTGTGTAACATCAATGAGTGTTTCGGCATCAGTGTGTGTTCCCACGGCTGTGCTGATGTGTTAAATGGGCTGAATTGTGTAATTGTGTGTGTAGGTCCAGGGGCGTCTCTAACAGCGCTTCCGAGCTCTTTCTGGACACACCTCATTGCTTTACTGGTTCCCAGTCAACATGATTTGCCTCATATTCCTCTTGTGAGATGTTTAAAGCCACATGTACACCCACATTTAACCTGGCAGCTTTGTAAGATGCTCACCATATTTAAGCTTTATTCTCATTCAGCATAAACAACTCTGCTAAGACCTGCTACCACCATGCCTGCGACCGGTGCTAGCAAGGTGGAACCATGTCACTATGACACTCAGGGGACCAAACAGATGGTGAAACACACACAAACACACACTCTACTGGACATCGAAGCCCTCACACAGGCAGACATATTGTTCTTCAATGCATACGAAAGGGACAATACTAAACAGAACAGAATGTGTCAGTCGTGTAAGCGCACCGCCCCTCCCCCCGTCTGAAAACAATACAGATTGTTCTAGATGTTGATTAATGGCACAGATATAAAATGTAAATGTTTGCACTATTGTATGTGTCCTCTGCCGTTGTGTGGAAATGCGGGTCAGACACCTTAAAGGCAGCGCGGTGCTGAGCAGGAGGGACAAGGATCAGCCAGGGGACAGCAAATGTATTCAGATTATACTGCTGCTCAGGACGCATCCCAAAATCTCCCCGTTTGATTTTAGCTCATTTATCATTATTCTCTTTGGCAAGCACAATGTCATCCGCTCCCAGAAGAATTATAGGATTGCACTGCAGAAGACAAACAATTTACTGGCACTTTGCCTCACTGAACAACACTGTCTGCCTGCCAGCTCCCATCCATTTCACTGTTCGCACCATACGTCACAACACAATACACACACACACACACACACACACCATTTGGTGTGGCACCAACAAACTACACGCACACTGAAACGAACAAACATCTCGTACCCCAGACGCAAATATATGTGTACACAGCACAGACTCAACATAACATTCAAGCAAAGCATTTGTAACGAACAGGATGTGTAATCACGTTTAGCGGTTCCTGATAACACACTAAAGGTCATGCCTTTCACTTTCTTTGGAAGATGAATACTCTGGTTGGTTTTTCACATTGAAATGTTTGTGTATGATGCTCAAATAGACCTTAAGAAGCTCCACCCCTTTTCAGTTTCCAGCGCTGCGCTTGTCTTATTGTATTTCCAAAGGGTGAAAGGTAAGATCTGTACAGAGACAGCTACAAGTCAGATATTACTTCCTTGGTTTGCTTGAAAAATGCTAGCACTATTAGAAAATCGCTCTGTACACTTCGTTTGGTAACGCTAGTCACGGAGAAATTACAATTCACCCCTTACGAGTGCGGAATTTCGAGAAAAACAGAAAGTCTAAGTGCTACTAGAACAGGAAAGAAACACGAACGGTGGGCTTGGCGGCATTTTCTACTGCAAACTCCCTGTTGGTTTCTGCCGCAAATGAGCTGTGAGGAGCTGCCGCGGGCCTCAGCCGAACGAGTGGAACGGTAGCAGAGGACAGGAAGGAGGGATGGGGTGGGTGGGGTGAGGGGGAGGGTTTGGTGGCTGGAAGCAGCCTGACAGCACAGGCCCTGCTCACCCCCCCAGTGTCCCGTGCTCGCTCTGTCCCCCTCAGCCACTGCATTCTCCAGACATTTACATTATTCAAAGATAAATGCATTGTCAATTCTGTGTCTCCACACACTAGATATGTGCGCTGCTCCACTCCCAGTACTGCCAAGGGTCTCTCACCCCTGCTGCCCACAAGACATGCTACAAATGAAATCAAATGGATACTGCTAGAGTGTAGAATAATTTAACCTCACAAAGTGTGTGCGTGCGTGCGGTTGCACTATGATTAAAATACAACGTACCAAAGCTCTGTGAATTTATCACTACAATGTCACTTAGAGTTTTTGCCCTAGATTGTGTAAGAAATGGCCAGTGATTTTAGACTTGTGGTTCGATATATCTCCATGTCATTTCTTGTCATGTGTAAGCGAGGTTGTCCCTGTGAGAGAACGTGATATTGATTAAGTGCATTACTATGTTCTTGCCACTAACAGATAATAACCTGTTCGGTTCGCCCTCCTTGTGCATACATTATGCATCAGCGAATTTGTATGGTGACGTATGGTCATCCTTGCTACAGTCTGCACAAACACAATGATCACTCTCTTTTCCATGAAGATAAACACCCTGTTTTTCAATATTATGACATATCGCACTAAATCTCCATTATCATCAAGTACTGTGTGTGTGAGAGAGACAGAGAGACATATCTATCCAGTGAGTCTTTGTATATGGATCCACAGAGAATCAGATTTCCTAATGAAGGCAATCTCAGAACACTCCTGAGATCCCCCGCAAACGACATGGGCTTTCATCAGCCATTTTGTGTGATCATAACATGGACCATAATGGACCCAGTCTGCCCACCACTAATTACCCATCCGGCTCACACCGAGCTCCTCTTACTCAACCCAGAGGACTCCTGTCTGAGCAAGAGCTCAGTGGAAAGGGACCAAGAGATGCAGGGAAATCTTAATGTAAATTAATATTGTAAATACTTCCAGAAATACTCTTGCATGTATTTATTTAATGTCTATAAAATGAATTCTCAAACCATAAAGCACCCTGACAAAACGGTACATTAAAAATTAAACAGTATACCCCTTTTACTTCAACGTGGAAGTAAGCCTATGGATAAGACTTCTAGTTCATTAGCCACTACAGAGAAATAATGAGAAGAATAACAATGTGCATTAAACGGTAAAACTGTTTGCACTACAAAACAGTGTGCTGATATTAAGGATAATACATTAAAAAAAACATGGTAATACACACCAATTTGCAATATCAAGCAGCAAAATTAGCTGTTTTGTACAGTTAAAAATAGCTGGACACAGATGAAACCGGAAGCCAGAGCCATAAAAATTACAAATGGCCACACCCACTTTTATGGAAAGAAAAAGGTCATAAGGTAATAAATAAATACATAAATGGTTTTATTCATGGCGAAAAGAAAAAAAAACTGCATCAACCTTGCTTTATACCAACAAATCAATTTTTATGCCATAAATCAAGTGGAAAGTAGGCTTTGAGGTAACAGTTGCAGGTTAGCACAACCACATCTCACACAAAAACTGAACTATGTAGCTGATTTTGTATTCCATCTCGAATTCCGTTTCGATATATATGATCATACGAAAATGTACGTTTTTTAGAAAAAAGCATAAAGTACCACCCCTAACCCCAACCCTAAACATAACCGTCACTGGGGCATAGACAGAAAACGTACAAATGGGATCATACTAATTCATATGAATGGCCAGCAATTTGCCAAAACATAAAATAGTTACGAAATGCCTTAAAACCGTGCTGTTTACCACGTTTTACAGTGCATAAATATTACAGATAACCCAACCCTGATCACCAAAATGTAAAATAGTTACGAATTGCCATGAGATTGTGTTGCTTTCATCTCAGATACCCGATACTTCTGTTTGCTTGCCCTTTTCAAATATACCTGCAACATCATATAAAATGGCAACACTTTTCCGAAGCAGACAGATGAAGTGGATGCATAACTGACAGATCTAACAATCACAGAAATAATCTCAGGTTTCTTTTTCATAAAGAATCCATGACTGGAGGGCTTATTATGGGTTATTGCAGCTTGTATCAGTCTGCAAACAGGCAACCTGATCGGCTCTCTCTTGCTCTGAGATAGATCATAAAAGTGGCTGATGTAATGCAGCGGAGTGGAACGTGGAGCTGTGCGCAGATAGAGCAGGATGTGCGCTCTGTAGTCACCTGTAGAAGTGAGTATGATAAAGATCTTTTCTGTGCTCAGGTAAGCACTCAGAATGGATCTCACATAGGTGTCTCCTGCTCTTGATAAGATGTTTAATTACCCATTTTTAAGCTTCCTTTTTAAATAGAAAGACTGTGACGTTTAAAACCCAAACCCATGAACAAAGCTGTCCGCCAGCCATTTTTCATATTTAATAGTGGGAGGCCATTTTACAGAAATAACGTGTCTGGGATTACAAATGAAAAGTAGAGAGATTCATTCTTTATCATGCAGACAGATTAAATTCCAAACCCTGTTACTGTAATAGGTGCACTTGTAACTCCACATAAATTAGAGCATTAATTCAATCAGCCTCTGTTTTAAACAAAATAACACACAGCTCAGAATCCAGAGGTGTAATTTATAGCGAAGCCAGGTTCATTTTCAAAAACAATCCATTTCTCTGCACGTCTGAGGGCTAATACGATGATGTTCTGTGGAATTCAGAGTGTCTGAATCTCTCATCGCAGAGCCAAATAAAAGATAAATGAAGATGTGTTTTATTCCGTCATAATTTCCCACTGAGAATGCCATAAAGGATGACATCCATATGGATTGAGGGTGGGGGTGGGGTGTGGTGTTTTTATGTGGAGTGGTATAGTGCTTCTGTAATTTATGGCATCTTTCCTGTGTGATCAGTTTGTCTGTCAGGTTGGTGGAGGAGAAAGAAAGGACCGGCCTCAGAGAGAGAGAAAGAGAGCGAGCACGAGAGAGCATTACGTTGGCTTGGTTAAATATCCTAATGATAAAAATAAATCAAAATCATCAACTGCTGGTAAGTCAAATATACAGTAAAAATAAAATTACTGTGAAGCCACATACAACATAAAAAAAAGAATTGTATATAATACAACACTTGTGTGTGCCTGTGTTTGTGCGTGCAAACTCATAACTAGCTTCTATTAGTCTTCATTATTTTCAGGCTTATGACAACTGTAGCATGATGCTGCGCCCCAAATAGAGGCCATAATGTAATGCGATGATGTATGGAGACCTGCTAACATTAACACAAGCCACACCACTCTTTTTCACACTGTCTTTTCCTCATACTAAAAAGAGAGAAACTGTTGGAAGGGCATTGCTCTACAACTAAACTTCACAAATTTGCTGTTTCAGCAATGATACAGACATGTTTGACCTTTATGCCGACTCTTAGGAAGAGCAGGCCAAATATACTGTTTCAGTGAAAGGAACCAACTACACATGAGTCAAGTTCAGCTGTTTAATCGGTAATACAAGCTGCACTCAGTGGAGTATGTTTTGGCTGACAGGATTATGTCATGGCAAACTCAGGGCACACAAGGGATAAAGATGGATTTGTTAGGTTTTGGGTAAACTCTCAAGAAGGGACTGCATAATGAACTGACAACAGAGATGCTGACATTCTGCACTTCAAGTGTTCAAACTTCAACTTTTTAGCTCGGATAGGTATGTTGTGGTTAACCTGTTCGTGCTAATCTAACACTTGGGTAGGAATACCATTTGTAATTAGTTCATTACTTCAGTGTACAGTGATTAACCTTTATTAAACTGAGTAACACCAAACTCTTAAGGTCAAAATAATGTAGTCACAGGTCAGGTACAAATCAGTGTGGAGTTTCTCCAGATTCTCTAACAATCACTAAGAGGTGTACTGTTGTGATTACAAATTCACTTCATAAACCCTCCAATGTGAATGTGCATCAATTCAAAATAAAAAAAACCCCACATATTAAAGCAAGAGCTTAATAATTTAATCAAAAGTTTAAAAAGCATAGTTTTATTATTACATAGCTTAATATTTATTGAATATTAGTGCAAATCAATAAGGGAATTTAGATGCTAAAATCTACATCATGAGTAAAGTTTGGATGAACCGCTTGTTTCATTTAGTTCCAGGCACTTTTATCTTGACAGCGAGAGCAAAGCAGATGGAGGAGTTGGCGGAACTCGGTGCCAGGCCGTTCTTCTCTCGCTTCTGCTTCATCCGCTTGTTCTGGAACCAAATCTTCACCTGAGTCCCGCTCAGGTGCACAGTGCGAGCTATCTCGATTTTTCTGGATTTGCTCAGGTACTTGTTGAAGTGAAACTCCTTCTCCAGTTAGTTGTTTGGCGAAATTAGTGCGGGCAGCAGCGTTGGTCGATCAGTGTGCACGATCCCTGCAAACAAAGAGACAGTGTTATAAAAATGTCCAGACATTGTTTGTTTTAAAACGGGAAGACGTAATCCCAACAAAACGTAGGCTACCAGTTGAAACGAGTCTCTTGTTTACTCTGTCGGCTTAACTGCTCTAATATGGAAACCCACCCAAGACTGAGAAAAACTTCCACCCTTATAAGCATGAGTTGTTTTAACGCATTGCCTGAACTTACTTATTTCTCCAAAGTTAGCAATGCTTGTTGTGGTGAGTGGTGTCCGTGCAGCATGCATAAACTACGTTTAAACCTAGTTCAGGAACCGTGTGAGCTAACTCACTAGCGTTTCTATCATAATGCTTTTCAAAAGAACCTTGAAGCATGTCCGAGGTTAATCGGGTGTTGACATGATGATCCAGAATGCGTCTCGTCAGTCTCTCTCGGGTGCCTCCGGGGTAAGACGGGGCGCAGTCTTCCTCTGATCCTGACAGCACTTGGCCGTGAAAGTCATAAAGTTCCCACCTGGGTAACAGTTGAAGAACGAGGTCATTATGTCTCTAAAAGCGCCACTTTAAACGTTGAATGATAGCTCGCGTTGCTTGTCTTCATTACTTACTGTACTTTCTGGCTCAACATGTAAATATTGCCTACAACAACGAGGGGAGGGGCCTCGCCTTACTCTGACCAATCGAGAGCGACCCATGTGTCTGCTGGCCTGGGGGCTAGAGGAGTGCTTAGTCTATATCGTTGTTTCTCAGAGCGTGCTTCACTGTTAGTAATAATAACTGGATCTGATTTGTTTTATGAATTTATGTAGGCTACCAAGCCCAGAAAACCCCAAGAAATGATTTGCCTTGCTGGCGAACTGAATTTTTTTTGCAGGATTGTCAGGGGCCTCAGTGTCAAATTCACAGGCCATTAACAGTAAGGCACATTATTCAGCTGAAACGCATGAATTACTCTCCACACAGGGGTTAATGCCATTTTTTTTACCTATTAGATAATCTAAATTAATCTAATATTTGATATGTGTTCGTTTCTGGCTTGCATTAGGCTGTATTGTATGCTTTGTTAGAGAGCCATAAGTAAAAATAATATAAAATATAGATTCTAAATGCTTCTCTCATCATTATAGCGTGTGATGAATTGAGTGCTTGGTTCTGCGGTTTTTGTCCCTTTTGAGCTGAAGATAGACGCAGCGCATCTGGCTTCTCCCCTCGGAAGACTCGGAACTGCTGTCGAGGAAAATTGTGCACAATCAGTGATTGATGACCTCAAGCTACCAAATACCCATGACAACTGCAGCGCTCAAACTAAGACTTGCACAATTTTTCTGTAACGTGTTATCGAGCGCTTTTATTTTAAGCCATTACAACAGAGTGAAATAAAGCGTAATAGGTCACATTTTTAGAAATACGCGACGTAACAGTGGATTGGTTGCTTATTTCAAAGCTCAAGTAATATGAGCAAACCCACAATTCAGCCTGCTCAGAACACACACATTGAGGGAAAGCATGGTATTCTGAATCCATAATAAGACAAATGCACTATTAAATCCCGCGTTTCATATATGCAAACGATTGCTGGTGTTTTAGAGCTCAATAGACAATGAACGCCCTTGACTGCTAGTCATATCTAATAGGCCTATTTTGGGGTTGTTTGTTATTGTGATGAGACAGGATCACCTAAATTACATCGGGATCTCTGTGGTTTTTCTATAAAATATATTTATGAATTTAGAATATTCTTATTCGCAACATCAAAGCACTTCCAACTGAGTGACCCAGTTCATCGGAAAATTAATTTTGTGTCCTGATCTTTCTGTAAATTGCCTATAAGTCTTTTTGTCTTTTTTTTTTTTTTTTTTTTTTTTTTTGGTTTAGGGTTTATCCGGTTGTACGTGCTATTATAGATTAATTCCCTTATTGCAGAAGCAGAAAGATGCTTGTAACGTTAGGACTTACTTTTTTAATTAGCCTAACTTTATTTTCTTTATTTTTTCCCCTGAGCGGCAGTGCAATCAAACCTTCACAGATTTTTTTTACATTCTCACTGATACTTCTATGTATATGTAAATACAAATTTTAAAATACAGTTAAAACCTAAAAATATAAATAAAATTATGATGATCAGCTAATTTCACTTACAGCGCGCAACCAACAATTCATTATAAAGATGGAAGAAAATTGAGTTCTTTACGAAATAGCATATGTAGCCACAAGGAAACTAATAATCTAGTTTTACATTTAATAACATGAGGCCTTTATTTTCCTTTTCAACACACTTTCCTCCCCTGCACCAATTTTAATGAACTTTGTGTGTGTAGATGTATTTAATTTCTTATCTAGTCGTTATTAAACAGAGCGATGTTTTATTCACAATCAAGACTGTGAGAAAATTCTATGTCCTTACCCTCAGTGGTTGAGCCCTTTGCAGCTCTTTGGCAGTATGTCTTTCCAGCTTAGAGTTCTCTCTCATCCATGCCATGATTTCAGCCAGAGTGTGTTGTCACAGTCTCTCTCTCTCTCTCAGGACAAAGTTTGGCCTCTTGCAGTTTGAAATGTGTTTCCACAGTTGAGAAAGCAAAAAGCTTTGTTCATAAGGAGCTGGAATCAGTAGCGAGACTGAAAGCGACGAGTTTTTGATTAATGAGCTTTGAAATGCCTCGCTAGGGGGAAGCCGGGAAAGAGCCTATTCTGTTAGAGACGGCTTGCCAGTGCTTACAAAGGCAGTGACGCTTTAGGCTATTCATTACCACATTATAAGGTGCATTTTAAAATACATAGACCTATATGTATTAATGCTTGCGCAATGGTGCAGGTTAATGTTATATTAAACTGTTTATAAGACAAAACACTTGCTCTGGGCCTTATGATGTATCACAATTTCTGCTGAGATCCCAGTCTATAAAAACATTAAAAATTGTTAGCAATACTTTAATTTTGAGATGTAGGCTACAACAGTTGGGCACAAAAGCCTATAACTTTATCTGGATTTGCACATTGCATCAGTTTAACATAGTAAGACGTCTTATTTATATTAAAGATGTTTAATAAGTACCCTAACCAGCGGGAAATTTGAAATCTGTATTTGTGAAATCTCAATTTTTTAATCATAACACCCTCCGCTAATCTGTTTCACATAATATGGTTATGCAGTTCTCTTCTAATTTTAAATGAGCGAATTTATAGTAATTGCAATGGTGAGGTTTGCTATTGTGTTTTGTGAACAGCCGTGCTACGGGTGCGCGCACATTCACGCGCATCTGGATGGGGGTAAGAGCGAAGGTGCCTCCTTTGTTTACTATCCTTATGTTTCCAAAATGGCGTCTCCGTCTTATGAATTGGACAACATTCATGTTGGAAATCCATTCATATCCACACGCAATATTAAAATTTAAAAATTACAATTATCCTAAATTCTAAATATGAAAATGCATTAATATTGATGTAGCATTTGCAATTTCATTTGTTTAGCTTAAGCACTTTATTTACAAAATGTTTAACACAATAAAATATAACATTTCCATATCGTTACCATTTCATCATTTTATGCATGGACAGTGCAACTTACAAAATAACATTTATAATGAACGTGAGGATGTGTCGTTACGTGCTGGTGTTTTTAAGCAACATGATATTAACCATAATCAGAGACTCCCAAATTTCCAGTTACTACGTATAACAATAATAACAATTTCGAGATTCTTGTTAATTCTTCATTTTCATAATATTTTATTACTGAATGAAGAAATAAATACACCAGTCCCACATTATCACCTTGTTTGCACCAGTTCAACGAAATGTCAACGGCTTCTGCTTAAAAAATAAATTCTACAATTGTTATATAAATAATATACATGAGAAGATAAATAATGTGCATTAAAAACGATAAATAATAAATATAATACTCAGTCAAGATAAATGTTTTTCGTACAATCTTGGAGGAAAATAATAAATAACGGCGTCTTGATGGATAAAATATGAAGAACCCAGGAGTAACAGACGACTTAACAAAGACGCAATGGGCTTTTTTTCTCTACAAATCCCATTTCTATAAAGACGGATGCCTATACTGTCAAATCTACAGAACTTACCTTCAAGTAATACGTTATGGAAATAGCCTTGATTTGGCCAATACAGTCCTTCCGAGAACCAAACAACCGACAACAAACAACCGTGTGTATCTTCAACAGTCAAGAGAAATGGACCACAGCTATTATTAAAAATAATTACAATCATAGCAGTAATAGTAATATCAATCATAATAATACAGGATAATACGTTATGTTTCTCTCGGAGTGTAGTTTTATAAATTAGTTTAACTAGTGAGGTAATAAAAAAGCGACGTTTCGCTTAAGCACACTGATGGGATCCTTACAGATGCGTGAGTTTGGGTGCATCCTGCAGCCTTCCCTGAGACGCGTGGTGAGAGCTGAGGTCTGTGTACGTGGGGTGGGGGTCACACGGTCCGTGGTGGTGGTTACCCGGAATCTGAGCGGCACAGCTGTAGTCCACGCTAGCGGATGAGGGGTGGGGAAGATGACCGAGGTTGAACATAGGGCCCGAAGCTGGCATTGAATCAACGAAGTTTCCCCCGACGTAAACAGGGCTACTTTGTAAATTAGCATTAGCAAAGCTACCGTTCCCCTGCATGCTGTGGTGGTCGTACTCTGTTCCCGGGTATCTTTTCTGTTGCGGTATGCAGCCGCCCAATGGCGCCGTGTAGGCTGCCAAGCCGTACATATTCTGTTGCGGTTTGGCGAATGACGGAGGAGACGGCGCATCGTAGTTTAGGCTGTTTACGTTTGGAAGCTGACCAGAATATCCAATGTGATTCGAGCCACTTAACGGCGGGCTTCTGTCCGGAGAGTGTCCTAAGGGAGAGTGCATTATGCCTTTAGATTTCTGATCTTTTTTGTACTTCATCCTCCTGTTTTGAAACCAGATCTTTATTTGGCGCTCGGTGAGGTTGAGCAGATTAGCCATTTCCACTCTTCTGGGGCGACACAGGTAGCGATTAAAATGAAACTCCTTCTCCAGTTCAACTAGCTGGGCGCTGGTGTAGGCAGTGCGCACTCGTTTCGAGGCAGGGCCAGGTGGACTCTTGTCATCGCAGGTTTCTCCTGAACACAGAGAGAAGAAGTGTACAATGGATTAATTGTTACACACAGCCTATTACATCACTTAAAGGCCAAAGAGAGACAGCCTACTGTAAACACAAGAAACTAGGTCATAATCATAGGAGCTGTCTTCAATCTTACTGAAGTCTTACATTCTCTCCTGCCACACACACACAGCCCATACCTGCAGCTGGGCAGTTGGTGCTTTTCTGCTTTGCGTTTTGGCGGGTCTCTTTCATCCATGGGAAAATTTGCTTGGTGATGACTGGGGTGGCAGTACTGGAACCAGTGGTGCTGGGCGATTTCTTTTTTTGTGTCGAGTTGCTGTTAGGGCTGGGTGAGCTGGCCGCTAAAGGAGCAGCCTGCTGCTGCTGCTGCTGTTGCTCACTGATACTCTCTGGTTGGCTGTTGCCCTGGCTGGCACTTGGTCGCATACAACTGCCATTGATGTCTCCATTTTTATGTGCTGGTGGCCGGACTGACGTGGTTTGAATGGGACAGATTGGGTTTTGATAGTCATTCTCTATGCTGGAGGATGAGAAGCCCTGATGTGTAGGACCGTATGTATAGGAGTCAGATTTAGGGTATGAATATCCTCCGAAAAGTCCAGCATTGTCATAATAAGTGGCTTTCTGCATTGCGAAGGTTCAAACTAAGAGAGCCTGTGAACCCCTGTCCAATTGCATGGACTTCTCAATCACGTGATTGGAGCTTCCCACAGATTTTCTGTCCTTTGACCTGTTAAGGAAAAAAAAAAAAAAAAAAAAAGCATAGATGTGAGATACAACAGTGATATGCTGTGGCACTCACTAAAAACCACCATATTTGCATATAAAGAAGTATGCCTTCTGGGTCTAAACCTCATGTAGGCTATCCAAACAAATCCAAATGCAAATTAAAACAACCCATAGCATTTTCAGTATTTAAATATGAGATGGAAATAGATTTCTCCCAACTCTGTAGTTTCTGGTGTCAGATGTCACACTGTATTCCCTTCCTTCTCTTAACTTTGTGAAATTTTCTTTTACCCATTGATGTTGTTTCTTAATGCACTTCATGCTAAAGTTATGTAGTGATAAATAGTTGTATTCCTTGTATGTTGCTCCCTTAGCTGATGTATTCAACTTTAGTTTTTCTTTGGTCATCTTGTTTAAGTTCCTTCAGTCAAAATGTCTTGCTCTACAGAACATATAATGTCCTGCCTTTTAAATCAGGTTAAAAAGGCAGATTGCACAATTTTACTTAAATATATATATATATATATTTAGAATAGTTAAAACACATAAAAACATCACTATTCCACATGTATACAGTAATAGATTATCTGATGTGATCTACCATCTTTCACCTATGGTCTTTTTCTCATCCTTCTTTTTTTTCTTTTTTTCTTTTCTTTTTTCTTTTTTCTTTTTTTTTTTTTTTTTTTTTTTGAAGCCAAACCCCTTCAGCTTTTCACTTTCAGAACTTAGGCATGAATGCAACAAGGCGGTTAAAGTTTAACTTGTGCTAAAAGTACCCCATTGAGTGAAACTATATGGCAGCAGAATGAGAATCAGCATTTCTCTTCAAACAATGTCCCATTCTTTTCCAACTCTTTGCTCACTACGATTTTTTTTTTTTTTTCAAATGTTCAATATACAAAACATATAAATAAAGAAGTGTGTGTGAGTGTGTATGTGAATAAATCTCCTAGTAATGACAT
Organism: Labeo rohita; assembly: GCF_022985175.1. Classification (NCBI taxonomy): domain Eukaryota; kingdom Metazoa; phylum Chordata; class Actinopteri; order Cypriniformes; family Cyprinidae; genus Labeo; species Labeo rohita. The sequence continues at coordinate 3,347,937 of NC_066877.1, read as the reverse complement.
TAAAAAATATGATCAGCCATCCTGGAATAGTGCATCTTTAACGTAGTTTGAGATTACGTCCATATTCCCGTCATGGCATAGTTTTATCGGTTTACATATAATGAAATAATGAAAATAATCAAGTGAAGTTTGATATAACTGGTGGAAGGGCTCCATGCACTCAATTACTTGCATTTTTTTTTTTTTTTTTTTTTTTGAATATTATACGAAAATGTAATCTTTATATGAAAATAAATCAAAATTCGAGATATAAATTATAGGGACACAAATGAACCAAACACATCAAGTCTATTTTGTCCTTTCTCTAATGTCGCACCATATAATTAGTGTATAATTTTGTTAGTTTGTTCGGTAGCCTTTGGGACATTCTGTTGCTATTTAAACTGCACTATTATGGCGTGGTGGGTTCGGAGTTAGGCTTGTTTCCCACCAAAGGCCGATGTGAGTTGTAAGAAAAGGTGGATCACTCAAGTATGCGAATAAGATTTGGTTCGTAGCAAATGCTGGTAGCAAAGTCTGCTAGCAACAAACTGAGATCCTAATCTGTAATATTTTATTTATTTATTTATTTTACTATTGTCTTCTTCCTAGTTTTATTCTAAAGATAGGCTTTCACCCAAGTGGCTGTAGCTCGTGCTCAATACAGTAGTTATTAGACGGCCTGAAGCTCCGCACGATACATATCAATGCACCTGTCATTGTGGAGCCCAACAAAATTTATGACTGACCATACTACAGCCGTAAATGCCTCACAGAGGGGTGAAAAGAAAAGCACTCCTCAAGACTTGGTACCGTCAGAGGGGTAAAACTCCAAGCGTAGGAGGATGGCTGGGGGCAAGAATGTCCCGCTAAAGCCAGAGCCTACAGCCCGCCAGTATAAATCCGGCTACTGCTGTAATTCACACACTGTTGTCTTGAACGTTCTTTAACTGCTTGTAATGGAACACACTTTTGCCCAATTGCGCGGATAGCTGTGGATTTTAGTAAAGGATGTACTCTAAATTAAGAAGAAAGTACGGATGGAAATATTTGTTTTTGTTTTTGCTTGCTTGTTTTTCTTTCTTTTTTTTTTAAATTTCATTTATTTATTATATGTATATACGATATAATGTTTTTGCATTTTATACTTTGCCTTAAGTGTAAATGTTTCGTTTATTGTATACAACGTACTGTGTACCTTAAAATGCATTGGTAAAAGCAGGTAAATAATTGTTGTTTACATTAATTTGTTGTCTAAGCCCAGAGCATCAAAATAATTTTGTATTTATACAAAAACCATGTACTTCTTTTTTGGCCTATATGTTGTTATTGGCTGTGCTGTAAGCTATGAAATAAGAGTCACAGAACATTACACCGCAGGCTATAAAGCTACTATTGTTTAGTTTCAGTGCTAACTAAAATTTTAAGACATCTCTTACCGCAGTCTGTGGTTTTCTCTTCTCTATTTCTCCTCAAGCGATCTTCATAATTTAGACGGCGACCTGAAGAATAATAAAAAATGTTTTAATCTCATTTGTTCATCGGATTTTTCTTCCAGTTTCACGTTTTACCCAGGATCATGTAAGTTACCTCCGCATACTTATATGGCCAGCACCTTAAGATTTCGATTGCAAAATCACGGAATTCACATTCACGGCCATCAGTGTTGATAGTTCTTAGAACCCCAAATTTATAACATTTCTACATGATGTCCCATTTTTTAATGAACGAATTAATTTCGCCCCTTGAAGATTGGACTGGTTTAAGGAGCAGTAAAAGCTGCAGCTGAGAGAGGAAAAAAAACTGACATAAGCGGTTTTACACAAAGAGATGCTGGCCAAAATATTTAGCACTCATAAGCCTTTTGGGTGACCTTTGGCTTCCTCTCCAATAACTCACTGATTAATGAACAACGGACGGAAGGGACTCAAGTCACAATGCAATCCACACCACACAACTTTTTCACCGGTGATTTTAAAACCAAGAGAGCCTGAAGACGAGATTTTAATCCTCATCCTACCAGACGGATGACCTGTTCTGTTCCTCTCTGAAAATCCTTTCGAAAACATGAGACGAGGACAACACCTTTGAAAAAGGCTATGGGATTAATAATAGTATACATATTATTGTTGTTTGTTGATGGACCGCAACGCTGGCAAAAAAGTACCGGTAACGAGAGAATGTACGTAGCTTGTGTTTTAAACTTGTGTGTCATGTTCAAAGTCTTAATGGGATAAATGTAGCGAACAGTTCAGCCGAACATGGTCTGCCTTTATTAGGCAACAGTGTTTTCGCCCACGCACTCCCACGGTAAGTTTGGTACTCATAATAGAACAATGGGCTGTAAAAATAATGGACTCTGAAAGTCGGTCTGTAAATATATATATATATATATATATATATATATATATATATATATATATATATATATGTGTGTGTGTGTATCTGTTTCTGGTTTGCATGCTTAAGTCTGTCTCTTTTGTAGATTTCGTTTATATTGCTATAACTTTAGGGCCTTGTATTTTAAATTCTATATTCGGAATAATGTGCACACAAAATGTCAGGTTAGTTACTAAAAAAAAAAAAAAAAAAAAAAAAAAAAAAAAAATCCCGCATTGTATCAAAATAATGTAGTCTGAAAAATCGAAAACAACAACATTTGGGTTTGAGCCTCAACCTATTTACCAGATATTGCACAATGCACAAGAATGCAATTAAATTACTTAATGCTTTGTGAAATATGTAGGAATTATTAATTATAAATAATTCAAAACGTATGACCAAAAACCTGTTATTTGATTTTTATGTCATTCTGTAAGCAGAGCTCAATTGCAAAACGGGCTTAAAACAGAGAAAAAGAAGATGTAAATCTTTACGGGAATACTTTAGAAATCATATTAATTCTTAAAATCTACTTATAATCCACAATATTATGTCAGATTTCAAACATCTAGATTGCCATTGCATAGTATGCTTTTGCTTCTTATGAAAAAAAAAAATCTACTTCATATCTTAATTTATTCTTACATATTAAATTAATTTAGACTTTTTTATTGCATGCGAAATATGGTTTCCATTCAGAACTTGGATGCATGTGATGTAGACTCTTGAATGCTACAATCCCAGTAATTTGGACCAAATCGAAATCGGAGAGACTAAAATGATTTGAATTTATGGAAAGATGTATGTTTAAAAGAATAGCCTACCCTAACCCACATATGTCATGTCTAACGTCGCATTGACTATAACACAAATTAAAGTGATTAACGATCTCACATTGTATGACACAGATGTTTTATACTGTGCATGGCCAACTCAGAAAGCTACTAGAATATGTCAAATAAAAGAGCTAAAATAAAACTTTAAAATTCTATGACTCAAATCACGTTACAGACCAACCATCGAAAATAGTCAAGGTTGCGCAAATCTGTAAAGAAGTCTCAGTTTTTGTCTTCAAATCTTACTTGCTTAGTTGGTAGGCGACGACATTAATAAAGATCAGCTGCTTTGAATGGAATAAATCATATTTTTACGCCGGCCTAATGTAAACCCACGCTTAAAGGTTACGTTTTGCCATGCAATTGCTTACCTGTGATGTCAATTTATTATAGCCGTGCTTCTTAGTCTCAATATCTCTCAGTTCGGCTGCTCGGATATATCCTTCACCCTTTGTCTATAGACAGTACTGTCTTAAAACTGATCTCGCGCTTTTCCAGGCATTTCCATATACCAATGCAGACAGTATTCCCGAAAGAATGGGAGCCACTCACTCAGCTACCAATAAAAAGCCAAGAAGGTCTTCTTATTCCAAAACGAAATATTACTAGCAATCAACTTCCCATTTGAAAAAGGTGAACGTTTTACAGAGGCAGGCTCACCGAATGAGTCGACATTAGTATATTTCGGAAACCTTATCATGACAAATAAAGGCGCTGCCTTAAAATACAAGCATATTTGTTCACGTGATCCGGATCGCAGATTGTCCTGATTGAGACTGCTACTCCAACCAGCTTCACCTCACAAATACATTTTAAAAGCAAGAGCACTAACATTCCCTCCAGCCTCACATCATTGTACAATCATTTTGCACAAGAACTCGCTCCTTTCTCAGCCACTGTATCGGAGTGTATCATTAAGACAAAAGCTACATTGCTATTTTTTGTGGCTTTGAAACCTAGGCATAATAAAATAACAATAAAAACAAACGTTCAGGCGAAGCACAAAAATATATATTAGTTTTCGCACTACGTTGTATTTGAAAGTCAAATAATTGGATAATCCGTGAAACATTTGACTTGATTTTCTTCACACCCCCAGTGTCTTATTAAATATCTTCTCTCTCTTTTTTGTAATTTATTTTCTTTTATTTGTAAATTTAACGCAGTGTAATAGGCCTGAGGATCAGGCGATTGTTGAAAGCAACAGCATTACGAATGTTTAGTTTTATTTAAGATGAAGATCAGATATATAGTTGTTGCTTTTTGCTCGCTTTTTTGAACAGAAATCCGTTTATTATAGGCTGCATGAAACCACTGAAATATTGTTTGACTATTATGGTTTAGGCAATGACAGCAATGTATGACCTCTTCAACCAAAGAGATTCATCAAAATCATCCCAAATTCTTTAATGTTCTTCTCAAAAAGCGGGAGTGTGTATTTATCCATTTGTGAGCATGAAATGTAAAAGTAGGTACTTTCAGTGTTTAGATTTTTACAAGTTGTGCATTCAAATACATTCTGTACTAAAAATATATTAAAATCCTGCCACCCTTCACTTTTTAACCATAAGACAGAATTTGAAAGGGTAATTGCAAGACGATTTTGTTATATGCAATCTCAATCAGAATGCTTGAATGGATATTTAGCTGGATGGTAAGATGGAGATGAAACTGTTGGGAACGCGGCCGAGCACAGGATTGTCCTGAGGAGAGGATGCGAGTCGTCTCCCCTTGCAGCATATGTTCACGGGCTAATAAAAGTGAAAGATTTACAGTCCACGCCCGGCCCCCAACAGCCTCTCACCCTTTCAGGAATTACTGAGCATGATTTACAACGATGCAGATCACCGTCATCCCTCTCCAGCAGTTCGAAACACTTTATGGATAGATCTACGATCATAACGCTCCATTACTAAACGAGTGGGTATTGTGGAGTTTTTGACATCAATGAAATGTATTGTTTTTGGATCGATGCCATTTTTTATTGTATTTTTATTTTTATTATTATTTTTATTATTATTTACTTTTTTTGTTTGTGTTGTTTTTGTAACTGTTAGGATCCAAAATCCATTATTTATGCAATATTTTACGTCAACAACTATGTGATAATTTTCCAGATAGACCTCTACAATGAATTCTAGCCTGTGTTCTTTTTATCTAACCAAACACATAAGTCTCCACAAATAGTCACCACTAAATCGGGAAAGAACAGCATCTCTGACGGATTATAAATCACAAAGAGGCCTTCGTTAAAGCCCTGGCGGCTAAACAGTAAACAGTATCGCACTGGACGTAACATCTTTCATCCACAAATGCATCAATACAACATTGCATTACATGAGAAAATAATTACTGTAAAAGTCTGTCTTTAATGCTTTAGAGAGCAAAAGTAGCGTTGCTTAACAGTTTTTATTTTTATTGATATAGGTTTAGATTGGGAGCGGAAGCTATTTAAGCAAAAAGATCACAATGAGCCTGAAGTTGCTTCAGTCTGTCCGCGGAGCAGACCGAATCAAAGGACACTATTTATCAAAATTCTGACAGATATGTTTATTCGCTGTCTCACTGCAAATATCAATCTTAAATGTTTACCTACCGATGCTCCATTGGCTGAAAAGCTGTACGAATGTGCAGGTTGCGGTGGTGTGAGATACAAGACCGTTTGGATATTATTTTCTTGGATCTCTTCAGTTTTCAAGTCTGATAGAGTCCTCGCGATTAATGACGATGCCGTGTTTCTAGGGGACGTGCTGCATTAATTATTTAGACAATCACGTGGTCAAACAAAAAAGATATAGAACGGAACCATATACCGAATTCTATCTTGGGATGTCGACAGCGCAGTTTGATTTATCTTAACGGGTAGTCTCGATGGGCGAAGACATTTTCAACGAACAGCTGGAAATCAAAAATGGCCGTTTGAGAAGCATTGTGAGAGCGGCGGTAGTAGTCGGTGCAGTGTCATTGCAAATGGAACTGCGTATGGCTCTCATTTATTCTGTTCAGACATCCAGGTCAATACTCAGAATGCCTTACTGAAAGCAAAGACAATGGAGAGATCCCCTGCGTGGCGTGTTTTCACCAGGCACAAGGCTTATTAAACAAAACATAGATATTTGGAATGTTTATATATGCAGTTTGACAAACACACACACACACACACACACTATATATATATATATATATAGATAGATAGATAGATAGATAGATAGATAGATAGATAGATAGATAGATAGATAATACAATACACACACACATTGGAGACCTCTGTGTAGTATGGGAACAACTGACCATGCATATGCAATATATAAATCCCTAAATGCCCTTTTCAGCAATGTAATTAGAACTACTCCACATGCATGTTTGTCAGGTAGATGTTTGTAGATGCTTCCCCTGAAATAAACTTTACATTTGTCCTCCCTGGAGGTGTGTATTGCTGTTCTTATAATCTCTCTCTCTCTCTCTCTCTCTCTCTCTCTCTCTCTCTCTCTCTCTCATTGTGATAGAAGTGGCTTTTATTGAAATGAAAAAATTGTACATTGCCAAAGCAACGGTAACATGAAATTACACACACATACATACATTTACAGAAATTTACTCATATTCTCATTACTCATTATTATTACTATTAATATTATTATGAGTAGTAGTAGTCGTAGTAGTAATAGTATTATATAATAGTATTAGTATTAGTATTATATTCTCTCTCACACAAGCTTACTTAGCTAAAAAGGGACATGTTTTTATACAGCTAGTTTTAGATATTGTAACATATCCCGTAACAGAAAACTTTATGCATTTGTACAGTTTATAACGCTTCTGTTTACTATTTTCATAGGCCTACTGTTTTTACAAATGGGGACGCCTCCAAAAGGAGGTTTTGAGAGATTTTGTCATGCTAACCTCACTTCTGGGTGCATATTTGTCACCCAAAATATGATTCAGTCAGTACACACACACACACACACACACACACACACACACACACACACACACACATTTTCAGTGATGATGGACAACGGTTTTTGGCATACTGAGAACAAAGCAAGAAAGAGATCAAAACTATATTGTACTATATTTTTATACCATATTATATTATTTAGCAACAACCATAGTAATTACTGCTCATAATTCTCTCTGAAAGGCGGAGAAAACTTTTTTTTTTTATAATAATAATACATGAATATCAAAATCGATGCTTTGACATGATATTTTGCTTGATGAAGCAAAACACATGGCGGTTTATTCATGATTTGTTGTATTACATTTATTGCAATCATTGGGCTGCCAAACCATGATTTTGATGTGCAGGACTCGGGCAGAAGCTAATAAAAGTTAAAACGGCGTGGCAACTAATCACCGTGTAAGGCAAGCAAATATTGATACGGAGCAAAATATTTATTTATTTTATTATTATAGTTGTTGTTGTTTTTTTTTCCTGTTTTTCGTCCTTTCTTTAAAAAAAGCACCCCCTCCTCCACACGCACACATTTTTTTGGTGCATCTGTGTGCAAAAAGCGTCTGAGAGAACCGGCTGAAGGTCCATCAGGTCAGGAGTGTAGAGGTCAGTGCTCGCGGCTCAAAAGCGTCTAATGCAACAGAAACTGTGTCCTCTGGATGAACCTGCCCGCAAGGCTTTTGTTGAACTTCTGTAAAAATACCTTTTCATGCTCTCAACGTGAAGGCTTCACTGTGAATGTATGCATGTATGTCTCGTGTTGTTGTTTAAGGAGACAAAGACACCACAATGATAGCAGAGCGTCTAAGTTTAATCACTGTTGGAAAACCATTTCAGACTGAACACCAATCCCTTCTCAAAAATAACATGTGTATGAAAGTGCTTGATAAAACGTGTTTTCCCTATCTCAAGAGTTTCTAATTTCAACACAATATGACGCAGTTTGAGTGAAACCTCTCTGCATAATATTTATTTAATTACTGCAAAATATGCCTGTAGAAAATATGCACAATATACAGAAATATATACATATATTTAAGAAACTCAAAACTGCATTTGATAATTATTGAACGGATAATTACGTTCACGTAGAACATAAAGCTTTTAACATTAATAAATAGAAGGTTCAAACATCTTGAGGACTAAACGTGTATCTAAAATGCAAAATAAAAAGCTGCTCTTCAAGAATTTCAGGTAACATCTGGAAGACAGAAATACTGCTTCTGCAATTGTAGCTATAGTGTTTACAAAGATGTCGGGCGGGATTTATAGTGGAGTATAAGGCATGGAATATTCGTGTCCAAAAGAGACTTTTTTCTCTCGATTAAATAGGACATTTTTAAAAGCTGCAATAACATGTAATGTTATTATGTAAAACATCTATAACGAAATTCTTAAAAATTACATTATCAGGTTAAAAAATTCTTGACTGAAATATAGTCTTTTAGAAAGTAAACCATTAACGAGGCGCGCACAGTAAGCGAGGTTCAGAAGGACATTTCTTCAGCTTTTCAGTCTACAAATAAATAATTTCCCAGGCAACGATTTTTCCTTATTATTAACTAATTTTATTTTGTTTTTATTACTTGCACCCAGTCGACTTTAGTACCAAAAACAAAAACAAAAACAAAAAAACAGCTAAGACATTCGCAATTTATTTTATGTTGGACATTACTTAAGTTCTCTTTAATGATTAAGTTAAGATAAATTGACTCGCCATAGGCGTAAACTTGCCATAATACGCTTTAAAGGAGGAAACGGGTGATGTACAGAGATTTTTTTAAAAGGTGTGGATAGTGTCACTAAATCGAACCATGCTCTGAAACAAATTTGGCAAGTTTTGTAAAATAGCGTGAGCTTTCTAACGTTTTACTGTACCTCGTGGTGGCATGTGAACAATCATTCGATGCCTCATATCCTCTTTGCCTCAGTTACAAAGGATTACAATACTGGAATAATTGGAATTTGGGTTTTTTACGCATAGCAGCTTTACGCTGCGTTTAGTCATGGTGTGTGCTTCTGGTTCTCAGTTTTTGGCACTTGTACCCAACATGTCATGATTTGCTACCATGCAATGTCAAACGAAGCATTGTCTATTACATACAGTTCATCTGTACATCTGGAGGGAGGGAGAGATATCCACTTATAAAGTTGTGATCTCTGTCTGGTTGTCCTTCTGAGCGTGTTGTGCATGCTGATTTCCAACTGACGCCGATCTTCCTTTCGTGTTAGGTAGTTTGTGATCCTTTTTCCATTTCATTCTTCTGTTCTGAAACCAGATTTTAATCTGTCGCTCAGAGAGACAGAGGGTATGCGCGATTTCAATGCGACGCCGTCTTGTAAGATACCTGTTAAAATGAAACTCCTTTTCTAGTTCGAGAACTTGCTGTCTCGTGTAGGCTGTCCGAGAACGTTTGGGTTCCGCTCCTGTGTAATCCGGATTCACTGAGAAAGACAAAAGCACACTTCTGTTAAAAAATGAACCCAGCCATTTCAGTGGAACAACCATTTCTTCTTTGTGTTTGAATTTAAAAAAAAAAAAAAAAAAAAAAAAAAATACACACTTGCTTAAATTTGATTCCATACAGGTATAATTTCAGTTTCGGTGGATTTAATTCAAAGTTTATCACTGCTAAATTATTCAGTTCAAAGCTTTGGGCCAAGTGGACTCTCAGTACTGCAATAGTGGCCAACAGAGCTAGCGGCCTATTTCCTAAGCAATAAAAATTTATGGCTGGTGTAATTGGCGGCCCCTTCAGAGGAACCCATAAATATTTCACTGAATGATTTTAACTGTGACTAAAACAGCAGAATAGGGTTGGCCTACAAGCAGACAGCAAAGAGAGTTAATCTTACCCGTAGTAACGTGCACTTTCTTCATCCACGGATAAACTACAGCGGGCTGCTTGGCTGGTATCCCGTTCTGGCTCTTTGTGTTTTGCTGCTGTCCACAAGTCCTCGGTCCGGATATCTGGACCGCAGGACACTGCTCTGTCTGTGCGGGGAAAGGGCTGGGGTGGCTGGCTTGATCCTGCACATGACCCCGCGGCTGCACCGACGAGCCCTGGACAGTGTTACAACTGTAAGGCTGTTCAGAGTAGTTTGACCGTGAATAGATTCCGGGATGCTGGAAATCAGTGTCCTGCGACGGACTGTAGTAGCCTGGGCTCTGTTCAGGTATATAGCTGTTCTGAGAATATTCCTCACAAGGAGGAAATTTGGGATCCACATACTTGGAGTTCACCATGTACGAACTCATGGCCATTAATTTCTGAAGGTAGGAAATACTAATTTTTCTCGAGTTGTCTTTTTTTCCTCCCTCCATAAAGCCCTCCTACTTGCTGTCAACTGAATAAAGTTAGGCTACCATGTGACCAGCTCGGCCAATCGAGGTGGAGGGACTTCATCAACCGAGAAGAAGCTGTGCACACCTAGTAGTGAATTTCACAAACTTCACATTATCTCTCAATTAGGACGGTAACAATGTAATATAAACCTAAATTGATTAAATGTCCGGTCTTCGTAGAAAATAAATGAATAAACAAACAAACAAATTCTGTTAGTGTATTGAGACACAGTTGGCAATACCCAGCATCACATGGGAGAATTCCTGCTTACTACACATTTCATTATATCATATAAAAAACATGTATTTGCATCACACGAATGTGCATGTGGCCCATTTGGTAAATTAATATTCAACCAAGCTAAATCAAACCCAACCGAGGGATTTTGACTGGTAAAAACAAAACAAGACAAAAGATAAAAAACGGCCCAAGGCACAAAAAGAGTCACATAATGCCAGCAGACAATTGATGGAGACCGTCTTTGTCATGTAGAGGTCACGCAGAAGTTACTGGAGTCTCATCGTTCCAGCGCTTCTCATCCTTTCAGCTCGCTGTATAGGGCGCCCTGGTTCGCCATCAATGCGCCGTGCCAATCAATAATCAAACGCCACATAAAAGAGAATAGCCACTTGGCAGTTCATAAGGTAAGACCCGGGAGCAATGGATGTGCAAGGTTTGTTAACATTTATACAAAATATTGATCAAGTTAATTATTGCTCTTTGTCCTGTGTAAAACTCAGATCTGAACACTATACAGAAGGTTAAAATGTTGACTTGTTTTAGTGAAAACGGGAAGAAACGCAGCACACAACACCATGTAGTGCTAACTAGAGGCAATGCTGATTCGACTGATCAAAGCATTTCTTGACAGCTCCAGTAATCAGAATCATATAATCATATTATGCAATTATGCAATTATATGCTTATCATTTAATATTCTCCACTGTACGAAAGTGGTTCTTCGTTGCCAGCTGTCATTTTCCAACGCACATATAACCAGTTTGCACATATTGCCCGTACATTAGATGGCAAAAAACATATGACAAAGTTTTGTTCGAAGTTCTTGCATCGACCATATACTCCCCTAGAATCGAATCTGTGACTGTCATTTTTTTCACACAAATTCGGTTCTACAGGGTATATATAGACGACGGCATGTATTCGCCCAAATGACACAAAAAACAAAAAACGTGTTCGAAAAAAATGAAAAAAAAAAAAAAAAAAAAAAAGATTAAAGTTCCATATACAGTAAATCCGTTATTGCAAACGTTCTAACTCAAAAAAGTGTTTCATTAGGTGCAATTTATTTCCAGGGTTACAATAAAGTTTTATTTGATAAAAAAAGGTTTAGTGCCTTTAATACTATTTTGAAAATACAATTGTTTAACAGGGTAAAAAGATATCTTTAAATAGAGGCCCGCAGCTCAGTTTCTCAGACCTTTGCACTGCGCTTACATTTATGTAATAAAAGGTGACTAATCTCAGTAATAAAATAAAATAAAATTAATTAATTAATTAAAAAAAACTTTCATTCTCTATACAGCACAACATATTATTATATTCACCCAGGTATAGGATTGAAGGTCTTTGTGCTAAATTCTACTCACTGTGAGATGGCAGTCAAATTGATCAGGTGGCCTTAAAACCGTGTGCTGTTTAGATACCGTGAAGAAGCATATAAAGGAAGGCTAAAGGTCGAGAGGTCAAGCCGAATCATTTACAACACACATCACAAAGTTTCATTATTTTTTGCAAGACGACAGCGGTAGCGGAAAAGGACGAAAGTTCATGGATAATACATGACCTCCTCTGATAACCAGCTCCTGTGGCCCGTCGCTACCGGTCACCAAAGCAATGCTACCCCAAAACCTTGAATCCATTTAAGAATGTAACAATCAAGAGCTCTCAATGTTTAAAAAATTTGCCACTTTTAATTTTTGATTAACAAAACTTGTTAACTTAAATTTCTTTTCCCATATAGGGATTTACCATTATTTTCTTAAAACCTTAATCAAATAAAATAATGATTACAAAAAATTACAAAAAAAAAAAATCTTATGAATTTCCATTCACATATACAGCTTAATTAATTTGATCAGCTGTATCTTAACTGTTACAGTCTGGTGCTTTTACGGGTGATTAGCTTTTTAGAACAATAAGGCTAGCGATTTAAAAGATATGACAATACTGACGAAATTCTGCAGGCCATTCATTCTTGATATCAGATCGTTTTATGTATGTGTCAATTCCTGTGTGTTTTATATTAACCAAGCGTAGCCAGACAATGTGCCTTTTTAATACGTGTATTTTATTTATTTTTTTGTTAGACAGCGTGACCCGTGTTTCACCTTGCTTTGCGACTTGTTCAGGCGGGTCAAAGCCGAGTTACTAATGAACAAAGGAACAAGCCAGTCACAGATTGTCTTGACCTCTGATTTTAAATGAAAATATCTCCTGTTGCAATTTAAAAATAAATAAATAAAGTAATAATAATAATTCGCATGTGCATAAGGGTTACTGTGATATGAACCGTTTTTATTTTTTTCACCGCCGACTTTAATCAACTTGGACATTTATTTTTTTTCATGCAGAATCGTCGAGTGAGACGATCATTCTCTAATACTCGACATTTTCATGATTTAATTCTTTTTAAAAAATATGTTTAACTCACAAGAAAATTAGCCACAGTTTGGCTATCAACGAATGAAACATCTAGTCTTATTCAAAAGCTTTACTGCAAAATATCTTGATTACTCTTCATAGAATGCACAGATATATTTTAGACTGATTAAGGATTGATTTAAAATTTTAGCAAATCAAAACCCTCAATCGTTATTTATCTGAAATTGTATGGTTGGATAAAACAGTCACCAAATTATGTATTTTATGTTTACCTATATAACATGCACATAAAATTGGACATCTTAGCTATTGTTAATTCAGACAATTTAATTCAGCCTTTTATGAACAGGTATTTTGTTCTTTTATACTTTCTTTCTGACCAGTCTAAACAGCCACTTATTCAAAGAAAAGAATTCATATAAAGTACAGATGGTTTAGGGACAGAATGACCGTTTCTTTTGCTTGGGGGCGCCAGAGAGCTGGTCAATAAAACCCAGAAACCCTGCTTATTACAAAGTTCAGCAATATGTCATGAAAGCGCATGTTTCGACTAAATGATGCTTTCGTTTAGCCAAATTTCTCTCTAAAAATAAACAGTAGGCTACACTGTTTTTTTCCATAATGAAGCGCACTACACAACAGGTGCAAATAGGTAACAAAGATTTGCAGGTCAAATATAAAAAAACAATAACTTCAACTTAAATTAGCTTCGTCGTATTCATAAATATGTGGTAATCAAAAGACAACTCTCAATATATTTCGCACTTGGAATCCAAAATAAAGCAACTGATACAATTTTGCCCTCGTTGTATCAAAAAATTACATTTTGACTTCAACAAAAACAACAACAACAACAACAACAACAATAATAATAATAATAATAATGACTTAATTAATGTATACAAGTTAAGCCCTGTAGATCGACCGAAACAATCTTTTAGAACGTGGCGCCACAACTGCACCAAAACCGGACTACTGCATAACATTTACGTCACCTCCATTACAACCTATTTTTTCTCTCCACAGTTATCCAACCACTCAAATCTGTGCACAACAACACAAGAGGAGTTCACAGAAACAAATCAGCGCTGATTTGGAGACTGACTATATGAAACCACAGTAAACATTATGGCACAATTCAACCACGCACAAGTTCAGTGACACGATCTGAGGACAAGCTTACCTCCACAAGCAGGCGTTTCACGTAAAACGTATCGACAATTTTGTATATCCATGATCAAAACAAGCGTGGAGCCTCTTTCCTCTGCAGCGATACTGGGATCTTTTCTAAACCGTCTGAACGACCTTTCTAATATACAATGTGAATTATATTTTGGCTTGTCAACTCCCTGGCCATAAAACAAAGTTTAATGGTATCACGTGCTTCCCCACAGCCATTCATGACAGCGCGCGGGTGCCATAAATAATCCTGAAAGTTGCACTTATTCAATAATGGCGATTACTCTGATCTCAGGAGGAAATAAAGACACGGGGTTCAATTCGCATTCACTGCACTCAGAGGGAAAAAAACTACACTGTCGAAAACCAGAGATTATTTCTTGTATCCTACTAGACTAATGTCTGCTATATATTTTGGCAAATACTATTTGTAGTAGTTTTCATCCAAGTAGTATTAGTCGGTGTAGTAATTCTTAACCGATGCAAGTTAGCATGTTATTTCGCCACAGTTAACTCTAGGATAAATGTGGTGTTTTTGAAAATCTTTGACGTGTGAACTAATGGGCATAAATTTCTAACTGTACATTTAAAGTAGCCTATAAAAATGCATCCCCAGTGATACACACAAATACACATTTGCGCCATATTACTATTTGTCGACTTATGTAAAATGGCCATTGGGAAAGTTTCTGTGCACTGCATATTAATATAATAGTAACATTTATTGGTAAGATAAATTTTGTCATTTAGATGAATATAAAAACAATTAATTATCCAACTGATAATCTAAAATATTTCACAGATTATTCACGGGCGTGGAATATTTAGGCATTTAAGGCATTTATTGTGAGTGTTTCGGGATTTTCGAACTCACATTACCATTAAATATCTTGGGTATTTTGAATGATATTTTTGCTAATATTTTGGCTCGTAATGATTGTAAAGTTGACACTATTAAAACGTAAATCAACCTTTGTTTGTAAACGAACATGTGAAAATGAATAAATAACAATCAATAATAAAATACAATATAAAATAACCGATAATGAAAAAAAAAATGGCTCACACTGACCCTGAAATTATTGTTTTTGGTTCTAAAAATGCGCATTTCTATCAGTTAATAAGAAGGACTCTGTGAGTGCTTTGTCACATGACTCCGACAACGAATCACAGTTACAGGAAATGACCTCGAGGACAAAGATGCAGATAGCAGGCAAGCAAGTCCCAGAGAGTTAGACAACAGCGCCGCCTGCCGACCAAAGCAAACACTGCCTAGGTGTTCTGTATGTGGCAAACATTCCTTATTATGGAACAGACATTTTTTTTTTTTTTTTGGCATAGCTGCTCATACATACATAGTGCACTGAACAACTACAAAAAGCATTTACATAACTATTTTACATACATACTTTGAATATCAAATCACTATTTAAAAAATGTGTCAATAGGCACAAAACAACCTATGCTTACATTATGCACAAACACAGTTGTACACTTTTTTTTTTTTTTTTAGAACATTTAATGCAATATGATTTTTAATGCATCTTAAATTCTGTTATAAGACATAAACTGACGACAATGCACATCGAATGATTATTAACCGGGGGAAATAATTTCAAACTATTCTACGAGAATTTTATGTACAGTCCCAGTTTAATATATTATAATAAACTGTTTTCTAGCATTTCAAGTTTGTGTTGCAGTAAAAACAAGTAAATTAATTCAGATAACGTGCACTCTGAAGTAAGTGAATTTAATGTGTATATAAGTGGGTATTGCTGTGGTTTCGGTTGACTCGTTTGTAGGCTCCTCTCGCCTCTTTTGCCGCATTGCAGTGAGGTTGTAAATACCTCTGCAGCGGCCTGTCAGCTGACTTTGAAATACTGTCTTTGTTCCGCAGACCCTGTCTCCCTTCCCAAAAAACTGCGCCATTCTCACCATTAAGGGAGGCATACATTAAAACACACAACAACTGCACCTCCACAGTTTCCCTCTATTTCTCCTTATTATTCATAAATGCGAAGAATCACTATTTTCATGCACCGGTTAAAGCTAGATAAATACTAACGTCCGTCTGAATATGCATTTGGGATTGGTGTGAATAATTGTCTGTTTTAATGCACAGTATATATATATATATATATATATATATATATACACACACACATGTTAGCATGTTATTTTGCCACAGTTCACTCTAGGATAAATGAGGTGTTTATGAAAATCTTTGACGTGTGAACAAATGGGAAAAATATATATAATATAGGCTCAGCTGGCAAAATAAAATACGTTCACGTTAAAATTAAACATTACAAGAAATTCATCGGTCAAAAAACTGATGATTAGAAAGTTTACGTAAGTTTTTGTTTTTATTTTTGGAATTTTTGAAGATTTGCCTCTTATTCCTTTGAACGACAATAGTATTAGTACAACAACTACTGCTAATAATAATATCACTTATTGTGAATTAGGAATGTATTGGTAAAAATCATTATATTCATATTCATATCACATTCAAGGCTGTGAGTCAAACACGTCTGTGAAATGAGTGAAATTAAGATTTAGCAAAGTTAGGCCAGCATTAAAAATAATAATAATAATAAAACAGTGCTAAAATATAATAAGCTGTTTTAGGAGCACTTCTCTAGCTTTAATAAAATCCAAAAGGAAGCTCAGCTCATCTCTACTCAAAATTGTATTCGTATTTTAACTGCAAAAATAGTGAATACCCTGAGAGTTTTTATCAGGTTGTCTATGTTGCTGTCACAATCTTAAATTATTATCGCAAACCAAAAACCTGCTGGTAATGTAGCTTCTTACTATGCTATGACGATAGCATATATCGCCCAGCATGTCCAATCTAATGAAATACAAAAACTTACCCAACAAAGCCATGTAATCCATGTTTTGCCTCTTGCGCTGCTGGAGAATTTTATGAAGCTTGCTTCAAATCAGTCGTCCAGTACTGTATTACTTGCTCTGTTTAGAAATGCAACTCTTGTAGCCCCCATAGCATCTGACAACATACACAATCGGTAATGCACGTTACCAAAGCCTTGAGTTTGTCTTCTCGATCTCTAGCACAGATAACAGCACATAGCAAAAATATATATTTAAATATATGAGCACACTGTGTATTTTGGATTTGGAGCCTTTAGCCACAGAATGTAGTGGAAAAATCGCTTGGGAAATCATGAAAAGGGGTCATGAAGACGTTTGTGTCTTGCACATGACCAGTGGCATCCAATGACAGACGAAATAGGCTCATAAAAAGATCTATTACAAAGCTGTAAATTGTCTTCTAACAAAAAAGAATCTGGGCTGCCGCAAAGCCTCTAGTTTTTGCGCATAATGACCGAGCCAGCTGCACTTCCTCAGCAAAGAAAATACAGTCACAGACATCTGCTGAGAGAGAATGTGTTTGTGGGTGTGTGAGGGAGATAGTAAAAGAGAGGGAGTGAGAGAGAGACAGAGCACAATTGTAAAGACTAAATTACTAAAATGTTCTTAATCTGTGATGTTTTGTAAGTATATGTAAAATAATTAAATTAGTTTGAGTTTAATTTAGACCTACGTAGAAACGGACATAATTTTAGCTACAAAAATACACTAGCCTAGTAAAGGAAGCACCGACGATCAAGTAAAAAAAAAGTATTTCTACCTTAATGCTCTCGATTAATAATATTAGATACGCTATGATGAATTTTGAATTGTGAGGAAGCTAAATATGTACGAAATGTCTTTAATATTTTATTTACATTTTATAATAGTAATTGACCATTAACGTATATACATACACGTTATATATACACATATATACACATATACACATATATACACACACAAATGACGAAACAGTTGTGAACATGATTCTCACGATGTGTTTTGATCAACGAAGTATCGATTCAGAAACGTTACTAATCTAAAACTGGCAAAATCTTGGTTAATTTGTCGGCGTTTAAAATTTGCCAACAAATTTGCGTTTGTTTGTTTTTTTTTTTCTGTCTGTTTTAACATTAAGGTTTTTACAATTATTTTAACATCGTGGTTTTAGACACTTTGATGTTGTATATTATGATTATGCAAAATAACACACAACAATATAACCACAAATCACCACAAATAACATATAATGAAAAAAACATTATTCATTACATTATTCGTGACTAAATTGATAATCCAACATTTTAATAAAAGCTTTATTTACTGCATATCAATTAAGATTCAAATAGTTTGCGTTTTAAAAATAAAATACAACTTAAACGAAAAATTATAAATAAATAATTGCACTTACTCGGGGTATATGGTATATTTCTTTTTTTCTCTAAAGACAGACATATCTTTCAGAAATATATAATTTAATTTTAAAGTTTGTATAGAATAATGAGGGTATGGAGAGGTGGGGTATTCTTTGAAAGGGAACGCCTTTATAATCAAAGTGAAACTACAGTAATCTGAAAATAGATTTTATGCCCGACAACCTTGAAGTCTCATCCAAGGGAACATCTGAGACGGAGGCGAGCGCTGATTTAGGCACGCTGGTTCCGAGCCAGTATTACTACCGGACGATTTACAGGCTCGGTATTGTAGCGACCCGGCCTCTCGCAGCGTCGTAAAGACCCGCTGTCTTTGAAAGTTATCGTGTGCGTAAAATTTAGAGCGGTCGCAGTGACACGTAATTCCACCAGGATTCGACTGATAACTGGCGCTCTGTGTCGCAGATTTCCCAAGCAGATAAAATTATTGCATCAGTGCTGGCCGTCGCCGTACGCCATCACATGCCTACCGTTCAGGATTTTGTGGAAATGTTGATCCGCAGGAGAAATGACTTTGTCCAGTGTGTTATGTGAAGGGTCGACAAAGTGAGAACTCATTGATGGTGTCAGATCGTTACTTATTAATGCCAGTGGAATCAGATATGATTGAGAGCTGCTGTTATTGAATGTTGTATTTGCTGAACAGGCCCATCGCCAAATCCTGCGGTCAGGGTGCTACAGCATGCCTCAAAACACGTTTGCCTTTAGTTATAGATCACATGACAGACAGGGAGAGAGAGGAAGGAAAGGAAAATTAGATTAAATGTATGCTTTGCTCTTTTCTATCCGCGTTTGGAGTTTGGGAAATGCTGTACTTCGGCGTATACTGCCTTTAAGTTACATTTGCATTTATTCATTCACCACCACTACTGCTACTATAATAATAATAATAATAATAATGTTATTATCAGAAAATGTTGTTTTGTTGAACAATTAATTACCAGCATTATATTTTATTAACAAATTAATAAATATTTAATTAAAATCAGATTTAGTTTAAAATTGTTTAGTAACAAATGCACGATTAGTATATGTGTATTTGACCCTGGACCACAAAACCAGCCTTAAGTAGCAGGAGTATATTTGTAGCAATAGCCAAAAATACATTGTATGGTAATACATCGTAACGAAATATGTGACCCTGGGCCACAAAACCAGACATAATGGTTAATCTTTTGAAATTGAGTTTTGTACACAATCTGAAAGCGGAATAAAAAAGATTTCCATTGATACGTATAGTCGTTAGGGTAGGACAATATTTGGCCGAGATGCAGTGCAAAAAATCCAAATCCAGTTCTTAGCAATGCATACTACTAGTCAAAAAAAGAAGTTTTGATATATTTACGGTAGGAACTTTACAATATATCTTCATGGAACATGATCTTTAGTTAATATCCTTATGATTTTTGGCCTAAAAGAAATCCCTTGTAATTTCTATTTTAGTATCTGTACGAGTGTGTTTTTCAGCGTGCGTGAGTGTTTAAAATAAATAAAACGGCTTCGTTGTATTTTTATGTTGTTGCTATATGCTGTTTTGAGTAAAGCCTTAATTTTTAAGTTTTATGAAATGAAAATAAATACTATGTCAAAGCGAAAGTAAAATGAAATAAACTGTAGTAACCGCACTTACTAGTCTACCCGATAAACTCCTTTAGACCAATTGTTATGGGTCACCATTAATATACTAAGCCCGAAACCGCTACATCGCCATAATATCAACAACATTCGTTTATATACATTTCTCTGTTTAGCCATAACTGACCCACACTGTCCTACAAACTGAGGTACATGCTCATTGGCCAAATTCCTTTGTTCTTGTCCTTTCTCAACCCACATATAGTTTTAGTCAAAACAGACACTGCAAAGTTTTACGGGTGCACCTTAACCATGCATAGAGAACTGAACGCATATGTTTGTCCCGAAATATGGACTTTCTGGAAACAAATCTGAATTTATTTCATTCTCCAGCAGTTATCCTGTTTTAATTTCTGATTAAGCTTCTGTAAATTACTGTGCACAGCCACAGGCAGCCCTTTATTTTCACAGAACAGCTATGCCCTCTAGTGGCAATAATGTGCACCCCTGTTTAATCTTGCATTCTTTGAAAATTGCTAATGCATTATGTTTATTTTTATTTTATTTTTTTAAATTTATTATCAATTATTTATTTGTTTTTTTATTTATTATTATTATTATTATTATTATTATTATTATTGTAGTCATGTTCTCGGGCATTTAAATATATTTTGAAGTGTATTTGACCAGAATCTAAAATGGGTGATGCTAAGAATGTATGGCTGACATTAGCTAGACGTTCTTTCTCTCTCTCTGTCTCTCTGCCCAGCTTGCAGTGAATGTTTAATTGCCTGTTATGGCGACGTTTTTCTAAGATGAGAACATTCCTGTTGCATTTTGTTGTAATAGTAACACCCAAAAAGATTGTCAGTTGTAAGGTTTGTAGAGTGGAGATGCATTTCGTGAATAAACGTGACTTTCAGTGTACTGGGGGGTCGATGGCTCTTTAGTCTCACCATCAATACATCGACCAGACGCCCCGTAGAAAAGTGTCTACGTTTTTGTGTGCAAGTAACAGACACAAAGAAGCAGTGAGGTTAGTTTCAAAGAGAAGAGCAATTACAGTCCTATACCATAAACTCATTTAGACCAGACGTCTAGCTCTTTCTATAGCTTTATTGGACCCAGTTTCTTCCTGCTCTAAAGCAATTCTTGGTACAGGTTTGACGATAAATTGGGGTTCTTTGCAACACCTTTTCCTAATCATAAGCGTTTTTTAGTAATATTGCCTAAGAATTAATCTGTATTTTGTGTCAGGTAGTAGCACTGTATATAAAAATGAATTGCTGCTATTTAAAAGGTCTGTACATATAGCAGTGTGCAGTCGAAATTGCAATTTATTTGTAAAACATGGCCTAAAAAGGGAACATTTTCACAGTAAGTGCACGAGTATTTAACAAAGCTTGTCTACACCCAAATTCTTTATACAGCACTGAAGACAAGCTTCACTGTGAAAAAATAAAACGAAATAGAAAAAAAAGAAATAAAACAGCAAAATTTCAATTCACTTACATAATTTAGGCCGTATCGATGCATCTACCACAGCAGCAAGAGCTTCAACTAGAAATACACCAGTTTAAAAACGAGATATTAAAAATTAGACTGTAAATAATGTTCAATAAAAAAAATAAAAATAAAAATAAAAAAAGATAGAAATTAAATGCACAGTAAATGATTACGTAGCTGCATGAAGGTAAAGAGTGGGTTTTGCATGCATTATGGACAAAGATTTAAAGATCAGCACATTAATAACTGATCAGATTACGGACTATATCCCAGTTTCCTATATGACATTTTAATGGTGGGATAAGGATAAGAATCTTCTGACGCTGAATTTTACTTTGCAAGATACAAAACTGAATTCTCAGATCCTAAATAAACTGCTCCACCATGGTGCTCGGAAATACATTTGAGGTGTATTAAGCAAAATGTAACTAATGTATAAGTTATTGTGGAATACTCATTCATTTCAAGTCACTCAATGTATGCCATTTGAGTACCGGGGGGGAAGAAAAATAATATAGCATATTACAAGAAAGCGCATTAGCTGTTCCGCTGAAGCATACTGTTCACTAAGGATCTTTACTGCTCCTCTCTCGGTTCATCTTCTTCATTTTCATTCTTCTGTTCTGAAACCAGATTTTAACCTGCCGCTCTGTTAAATTCAGGATTCGTGCAACTTCATAGCGACGATCCCTTGTTAAATACATGTTATAAAGAAACTCCTTTTCCAATTCCAGAGTCTGATATTTTGTGTACGGGCAACGCTTCTTTCTTGTTGATCTCGCATGGATCCAGTTTGCTGCAGGGTTGCCTGTAAAAAAAATAAAAAAATAAATAAAACACACATAAATAAGCTTAACATCCACAACTGATTAGACCACTCATTACAGTACCAGAAAGAGAGCGGTATGTTAATATTTAATAATTATATTAAATATCTATACTCATATTAACATATTGTGTATTTGTGGAATTAATACTGACTGTGGATGCAACTTTATTTATGTATTTTTTCAAATATGTAAATAGCATTTTCACTATACAGACAAAGGCAGTATTTCGGCCCGTGGTAAGAGCCCGGACACTTTTATAGGTTTGTAAAACCTCCAGTTTAGGACAGTTCGACGGTTGTAAATCAAGAGGCAATTCATTTTACTTACTTGGGTCAAGTTGTTGTTGTTGTTTTTCGTCTTTGGGTTCACCGTGACTCGAAATATCATTTGCAACTGTTTCTTCAGTAGCTTTGTCTACGCTCTCGGATACAGCACTGCAGCTATACTCGGGAACCACCGGTGTCTCTGTTTCAAACGCAGCGCTTTCAGTCCTTTTCGGGGGTAAACTTTCAGTCTTTGTACCGCTGTGCCGACTACTGCTGTGGAACCCCGACAGAGAGATGTGGTTTGAGACTGGTTCTATCCAGGAGCGGACGTATCTGTTGTCTGAAAGATGAGTCTGGTGAACGTATGGATGGTAAATTCCGGACACAGCAGCGGCAGATGGCTGATGAACCGAGGTCCAGGACGCAGGGAACACGGCTGACTTGGGAGCGAAGCTACACGAGGAAAAGTCCGCATTTTCCACCACACCTGACGGCCTCGCGGGCGCGGTGTGTGAACCCTGGACATAACGCGCTCCGTACACGTCCTCCGTTTCGTGCCCCATAATAGAGTCCACATAATAACTACTGAGAGCTGAACTAGTCGACATTTTTGGATCCCTTCGAACTCATATAAAACGTTACTCTGTTTCAGAAACCTTGCCTCTGAACAATCATAGTATTTTTGCTGCCTTCATCTTCAGTGATTGGTTACATGAATCACGTGATCATATTTACTAATACAGAGAGTAAATCAGTCCGCTGATAACGGTATGTTTGATTTGTACTCTTAAAAAATAAGATAAGAAATTATTTTCACCTAACGTAAATGTAGTGATATTCTGCATACAACGTGTTTTAAACCACGACTGTTTTTTTTCTTAACAAGGTCATATTAATACATCCATTTAATTTCAGTACCAGCCCTCACCATTGATAGCTTAACAAACGATCCCAGCAGTGTAAAGTCTTGCAAAATTTCGTCATAAGGTATGTCATACTCTAGCCTTGTAAAGTATTTTATAGAGTACCGAGTTGCAAGTCCTCGTAAAATAAATGTAATAACATGCTGTAAAACAACGAACCACCACAGCCTCACAGATTCTCATATTTTATAAACAGTCCTCGCTGCTTTAGTGTTAAGATCTGCAATTCAGTTGTTGTAACTTTGATACTTACTGTAAGGTGTTGTAAGATTGACACAGGAAGTAATATTTGTGTATATTTTTGGTACTTATTGAAAAGAGAGTCATAGTATTTTATGTGTATCAATAAAAGTTTTATGAGGTGTATTTGATTATGTATTAATGTTCCCTTAATAAAAAAGACTCTTGGCATTTCAAAGTGTCTTGACCCACGTGTTTATCATTAAATAAAATAATAATAACAATAATAAATGTGGGAACATTCTCGTCTTTTTAGACAATAATGGACGTCGAACACTGAATAAGGTGGCGACGACTGTTGAATGACTGATGATAATAAAGCGGATGTTGCTACGTCACATTACAACAGAGTAACAAAAGGGTGCAAGACCAAATATAAAATGTGTGTACAGAGAGATTAAATACAGTGCATTGCATATTTCTTCCTGATTTTAGAAAATCATTTGAGAAAGAAAACTATGTAGTAGGCTATAATATTATTTGTCGACAAGTTGTCACAGAGAGCTCATCTGTTACAGTTTTGGTCAAAATTATAATCTCCGTTCCAATCTGTGGCCACACACTTGAACACATCTGAGCGTGTACCTATAGAGGCATGTTTGGCATTGTGTTTGTTTGTATGCACACTGGAGAGTGAGTGGTCGATGCTATAGATAGAAAAATGCAAACCATTAATATATATTTTTTTAGATTTGTGGAAAGATAAAAGACAGAAATTACCAAATTATTCTATCTATAAGCCTTCATGCGAGTTATACCAGCTATCGGAAGCCCCTGTGTATGCTTTTTACTTGAACAAAATTAGTGATTTAGGATGCTGATGCCATGTTTGGCATATTGATCTTAAGTTGAAGTTTGATTCTTGTATAGTATTATCGTAAATTTTCTGATTTCTCTTCCGGGCATTCAGGATTTAAGAAATTTGTTTTGTTTGTCAGTGACGTCCGTAAGTTTTTTTTTTTTTGTTTGTTTGTTTTTTTTTTGTTTTTGTTTTTAAGAATACACAAATGCAACGCTAGTAAGCATTACATGGCTTTTTCGTCGACCAAAACATTTAAATTGTTTTGGGGCTTTACATAACAATGGACTAAAAAAAAATCAGTAAAAGATATGGCCATAATTTTTAAAGTAGGCTTAAATATCAAATGACATGTAGGCCTATTTGTAAATGAGTTTGTATTTGCTAATTTGTCTTTGAATATAAATTATGTACAAAGAATAAATTTAGAAAATGACAGATACAGGCTCAAACACGGACTATATTTTAACCTAAGATCATATTTTTAAATGACTTGGTTTTGCAAACGGGGTTTTAATTAGCGGAGTATAGGCTATACGTTCTCTTGTGCGTGTGTGTGTGTTTTGGGGTGTACTGGGGAATGTAATATGGTCTTGATTAAACTGTGGTTTAGAAACGTTATTGTACCAAATACTACAACAAACACTATTATGACATAATGAATTTATTAGTCCACTGACCACATGCCACAAACATGCACTGATACAGACATATTTAAACATCTATTATACAGAAACCTTTATACGTAATTATTTCAGATAAATGTACGTTTTCAGTGGAGAAAGAATGAGTAACTTTTATTTTCAAATGTGCTTTCATGTCCTTTTTTGGCGCAAATGTTTCTGCGACATTTTTGCTCTGTCCCCGCTGAAATGAAATCGCTCGGAACAGCCTGTTTCTATCTTATTTTTAAGTTAAGACCTAACACCACTTTCATACCCTGTGAAACATATTGAAATTCACAAGGCTTCACATTTCAAATGCAATCAAAGATGTAGCAACAAATGACAAGGATTTAGCAACGATCACAACATTGGAACGTGAAAGTAGCCAAAACAATGCACACTGCCCTCATGTCAACATTATACAGGTGAACACAGATGGACCGAAACGGGGAGGTAAGTTTTTGAAATGCACTTGCTTGCATGCTCACGAAAAAGTGAGATTGGATGTGAGTTCACGAATACGATTTTCTCGACTCATCTTCTTAAGTTTCATCCTGCGGTTTTGGAACCAGATTTTCACTTGTCTGTCAGTTAGGTTGACGCTTTTGCTTATCTCTAGACGGCGCTCCCGAGTCAGGTACATGTTGA
This sequence comes from Labeo rohita, assembly GCF_022985175.1. NCBI lineage: Eukaryota > Metazoa > Chordata > Actinopteri > Cypriniformes > Cyprinidae > Labeo > Labeo rohita. Next base: position 3,321,866 of record NC_066877.1, on the reverse strand, counting down.
ATAAAAACTCTTTTTCTAATTCCAAGGTCTGGTGTTTTGTGTATGGACATCGTTTTTTCCTTCCACTCTTCGCCGTTAACCAGTTGCTCGTCGGTGTGTCGTTTTTAGATTCTGCAAAACAAAAAAGACAATGAAACAACAGCAAAACAAAAAGGGGAAAATAAAAATAGGCAGCGTATGCTTGTTAAAGCAGTTATCATAATTAAACGTATAGCTACAGTTCACTAGAATGAACGTACTGAGTCAAAATAGCTGTAATAGTTCATGTGGCCTCATTTGGACCTTCAGCACACAATGAAGTTTACCAGCATTCAAGCGTTGGCTATATTTGTACAACGTAATTTTATTGAATGCAGTTTATTTTATTTTATTATTTGTCCCCCTGTGGTTTAGGTTTAGTTGACACAGGACATTGTCTTTTTAAATAGCGAAATTACTCATTATAACCAATGCACTTTTTATACACGCAATTTCCCAAAGATTTAACTTACTGCACCAGGAACATGACATTATAGAACTGTACTAGCCGTGTTGCAGTTAGTAACGAATGAATGGCAATGCATGGTTCCTACATTAAAAGTACATTCATTTTCGTGCTGAATGGATAAAGTTGCAAATACATTTCACCGAGACTGTGCTTTGACCAAAGAAGAATGTCAAGTCACTTGCAACAAAAGGTATTTGATGTTAACGCGCCCTCACAGCGCTGTTTCCTGTTAAGGCTTTTACTGCAACCTGAGTAAGACTCCCATTAAACATTACGACTTTCGGGTTGTTTGTGTTTTATATTGGGTTTTATGATGCCGGAGCGTTCGCATTACACCAAGACGCGATTAATCCGTTTATTGTACCCACCTTTGCCTTCTCTGTGTGGCAATTCAGGGCTGGAGACAGACGCCTCAGTTGAGCAATTCTTCTCCTCCAGCGTGCTGCCTTTGGGCTCTGGACTCTGCGCCGGGGAAGAGCTCCTTGTGTCCCGATCGTGCGGAAGCTTCTTTTCCACCTCGACAAAGGGCGTTGACTGCGACTTTGGAGTCACTCTGTTCAGCTGCATTAACGTAGCGCTCGGGCTCATCGTCTCGTTGTCATAGTCCGGGTTTTTCGCCGTCGCATAAGTTTGACTTAGTCTAAAATAGCCAGGGACCGGAATCTCTGGACTGTCAACGGAACATGTCTCGGGAATCAGGTTGGAGTACGCGGGTATCTCGGACGAACTGACCTTTGCTCTCTTGTCGGAGTACATACAACAGTTAGTTTCTTCTTTTATGCTTTGTGAAAATGTGCAGGTGGACATCTGGTTGAGCGGTTGCTCTAATCGGCAGGACCTGCTTGGATCTGCCCAGTTATCAGTTTGAGGTATGTACGAGTGGACGTTCATGCCCATGTTTTGGTGGTTTACTTCCCCCCGTTTGCCAAGAGACGGCAGGAGTCCACAGGTTTGCATTCCATAGGTTCCCATTTCTGCAGTGGCTGGCATGTACATGTTACTGCTGGAATAAAAATCTGTTCTGCACGCCCCAATCAAGGAATCTACCAAAAACGTGTTTGCAGCAGGAGAGCTGTTGGGAAAGGACATTTTGGAGAGTAATTTGTTTTTAAGAAGCAGAGAAGTGTCCTCTGTAAGCTGACATATCTAGCAAAACAATCCCTGTATAACCCAGAGAGTCTCTCTGCAACCACATGACACTCTCACCAATGAAATTTGAAAATGGCCTTGAGACGCAGGCTCTTCCCCATCACGTGGGCGCACTGACACACAGTTTGAAGTTTTAGACGTGGTCAACAGCGACACCTAGAACAAGGACTTGAAATTGGTTTCAAGACGGTCAAAATAACGTTGTTAAATCCATTTCCAGAAGAACATATACAATTAAGACAAAATGTGACACAACTGGACTAATATATACTGTTGAACAAAGAGCAAGGACCAGGAAAAAATGGCAGCATTTTGCACAGTCTATTTTCTATTCCTGTTAACTCCATTTCAAGGTCAAGACAAGAAATGTCGGCAGATACCGCAGAAGGAATTTCTCGTAGTTCACACTTTCACTAGGCAAAATGCAGAGGACAAAGCAGAACAAAATTAGGCGGCGGAAGTGGGCCTAAACACCGCTGACTGCATTCTGGATTAAGGGTGAAAGGCAAAATTGTGATTCATCTTTTCTCTGTTTGATCTTATTATTATTTCTGTTTTAATTGACACAAATTATGTTGCCTGTTTTATTTATTTATTTACTTATTTATTTGCCTTTTTATCTGATGCAAAAGAAATTCATATGTAATTACTATTTAACAATTCATGTAATACCATGTTGGATGTTTCTTAATTAAATAAAAGAAACCTTGTACTTGTTAAATCATACTTACATGTTAGCCAGACAGTGTATTTCATCACGTTATCATTCACATTATCATCATAAAGAAGGTCTACAGTATCAAAATAAGTCAAAGGATTAAATTACTTTTCAGCTTTGAGTAATTGAAGTAGTTCTTTAAAATGTACAGACTGGAGAGATTTACTTTATTTTATTATTTTTATTTTCTGTAACCAATTTAAAATAATTATAAATTAAAAAATAAAAAATAGCTTTTTTTAAAAGCACTAACACGTTGGTTTAAAAATAGTTACTTCTCTCACCAGTAACTATTATCTGCAACATTATCAAATTGTTGTCAAGAGTTGTAGACTAATATTCGTTATAACTAAATATGCAAATACGTTTGCAGAGTTAAACATCATTTAGAACTAAAATTAAATGCCGTCTTTATATGCCGTTGAATAATCATCGGCAGTGTGCTTGTTACAGGTGTATAATCTATTGTCACAAAGCAAAGCAAAAGCAATAATATTCTTGTTATAAAAATACTAAAATATAAAATTAACTATACAGGGTTATAAACTTGTTTGTATAGAAATCTCAGCATATAATTAACTTAGGTAAATGAACGATCACGCACATTTTCTTTGCATAATTTTAATAAAGCATAAAACGCGCGCATGCACAAGTGGGTTTCCTAGAATACACTTGCGTAAATTAGTTAAGGAAATCTAAACACTGTCAGTTTTTCCACATAAATACAAACAAAAATCACTGCAGAGAATTGACATCTGAAAACAGACATGAACGCCAAGCAGGTACAGTTTTCATATTTGGAAATATAGCGTTAGCTTTCATGAAAACATTTCAAATGCATAATTTATCTCGGTTATATATTTAAAGATAAATATATTTTATTTACATTCTTCGACAACGGTTTTGTTTAAAAAATTGGTTGGTTCAACCTTTTGTGTAATAAATAAATTAAATGAATAAAAATAGACCTCCGATTAATAATAGGATGCCGTAGAGATGTGTACACAGTTTAAAATAATTTCCTAAATATGGACTGTAAGCCACTGTTATGCTAGAATCCATGTATCAGTGATTAGGAGTATTGTATTTCATTTCTTCTTTTTTCTTCCATTGTATAGGCCCACGCAAGTCTGCCGTATCCCAGAGAACTGTTTCTAAAATATATTTTAAAACTAAAAGCTAAACTAAAAAAATATGTCTAGGTTGTAACGCTTGCTATATAAAGGATGCTATAATAACAACAACGACGACAGATATCATCATCATCATCATCATTGATAATAATATACTAAGAAGAAGAAGAAAGTAGCGTTTCTGTTTACGCATGAGCACTTTATTGAACCAGACGTTTCCCAAAAAAGGGACGCCAAATGTCAACGAGTGTAAAACGCACTAAGACTAGACAGAATGTTCAGATGTTTACTGAAATTGTCTCCCGAACTATGCAGAGAAAGGTATCCTCCGTACTCGACTGGAATATATTTTTTCAGGTTATTTTGAAATAAAAGAAACAGCATAAATTTCATTCAGGATAACAGTGAATAACAAAAACAAAACAAAACAAAACAAAACAAAAATCCATTAACAGTACACGGGCGTAAAAACATTAAATAAGATCACATAACTCCGATCAAGATCAGAGTCATTGTTTTTGAGAACAACTACACTTGGATTACACACAGCACCAGGTCAGATCATTGCTGTAAGTTCGCCCTCTCGTGGCTTCAAGCAGTATCAACAAAATGTAAATAAACAAAGAGATGTTGACCGGTAATGTATTATAAAAAGCATATAACAAGCACATAACAATATTGAGGTAAAATCTAATTGTATAAACAAAACGGTATATACTGTACGGTATAAAACATTTAGGAAACTCACATGTAGGAAACAAAACTATCTTGTAGGGTTCTGCGTTTGCCTAGCTCTAAAGAAAACAGCTCTGTTTTTTTCAGTATATTCTGCGTCCACAGAGGTAGCCGCTTTTTTAATATATATCTACTGATGAAATAATATTCAACAAATAATTTCTGTACCAACAGTCTTTTAGGTTCTTTAAGCATAGTCTTAAGAAAACACCACTGAAACACTCGTAGGAGCCTTAGATTACTGCATTGTTGCCCTGGCCTAAATCCTACTTATGGAAGACAACCGTAAGGAGTAAGTGATATGGTTATATTGTATGGTTTTATTTTACAGTATATCACCTAGCCAAACGGTGTCTATGTGGAGTTGCCTAGTGTTTAACCTAGCCCAGTAAGAGGTAACTGTATGAATGCCTTTAAAGGCAGATCAGTGTGCTGCTAGTGGGAGTGAGTGGACGCAGCGGCCATATTGGGCCGTGCTGCACTGCGGCGCCTCTGAGAGGGCGTAGTTTTTCAAAGAGAACCTTAAAAAGGCGCCTTTACTTATTCAAAAAGGTTAAGGGTGACGACCTTGACATTACAGAAGTTCAAATGCAATATTTCATTTTACGTCCTAAAATTGTTGACGACATTTAAGTTTGTAAACCACTATAGTCAAGCCGGTTACTGTAAGTGCTCACGTGCTACATTTGACGTAAATAGCCCCCGTAGAAGCTGGTAGAAATGAGGTGATGTGTAATGCATAGGATTTCGAAGACTATAGACCTCTTTTTCAACGTAACCCGTATTATTATATTTTCACTCTTATCTGTTCACATGCACGTATTCCTATTTTCGTAGACAGGGAAAAATAAAAAGGAGAAGAAGTAGTAGTAGAAGAAGAAAACATCTGCACCCTTTGTGTTTCAGGGCAAAGTCGCAGTTGAAGTAGATAGAGGGTCCAATAGCCCCAATTTAATTTACTGCCCAGAGTTTATTGTACTGTCTAGACTGTTCAAGGTTTAGTAAATAGCCTTAGTGTAAAACAACATGCAAGGAAAGGAATTAGTCGAAGACCTATAAAGTTACCATTGGAAATGGCTCTCTTTACCGACCCTTCCTCAGTAATAATCAAAGACATAGTCTTCCTCTGAAAAATAAGTAGCCTAACAGTTTGAAATGCAACTATTAATTTAAATAATGCTATTTAATCACAACAAAGTAGTCTTAATATAAATAATACACTCTGTTGCTTACTTATACGCGCACTATCACACACAAGAGGCGTCACAGCAAAATATAGAAATCTGCTATTTTTATTTATTTAATACATATAGATACATTACATGCTTTAAACGAATAAATGCATACACAGTTCTACCTCAATGTAATTGTGTACTGATTTGATATAACCAAACGTATTTGTTGCTTATGCAGTGTGTTACTTGAATGTATGTCGAAGAACAATGCAAAACACAATAAATAAATACAAATACAAAGCTACTGCATTTCAATGGCATTAACACAGAGTATGAACAGATTGTCGAGGTACCTATCTTCCTGATAACTGATAATTTCTCTTATCGCGAATACACTGTTGTAGATCATTTGTGCAGAATTTTAATCGCAAATTAATTTTTGATAGCAGGTATTTTGCATAGTTGTAAATACAGAGTTGACGTGAAAATAACCCATGTGTCCGACGAATGGATGATGTCCCACAACTATGACATAACAGAACAGCCACCGTTTCATCGTCTCGGCCAATATCGTGACTTTCAGAACAATGGATTTCCAGTGAAATACTGGAGACGATCTCGGTTCAACTTTTTCTCTTTCATCCTTCGGTTCTGGAACCAAATCTTCACTTGTCGGTCTGTAAGACTGAGCATTCTTGACAACTGCAGACGTTTCTCTTTGTTTATGTACACATTGAAAAAGAATTCTCGTTCAAGTTCTCGGATCTGGTATTTCGAATATGGGCATCTCTTTTTTCTGGATTTTGTTGCACCTACAAAAAGAAACGCAACTTTATTACATTGCAATGAATTTGAAGCCTAACTCAGTTGCAATGCAACTGCAGATGCTTCAGGAGATGACATTTAAAGTTAGAGTCTATTGAATACTTCAAATACTAATGCCTAATTTGTTTTCACAACAACTGAACTATTGTGTAATCCACATTGCAGTTACAAAAACAAGACAATTGAAGAATCGAGAGTATGTATACACAGACTATAAAACAACACAAGCTCTGCCACATGAAATACACACAAGCATGCAAGCGGCCCAATGGCTCACGCACATACACACACTTAACATCGAAACGCACGCAGGCGCACACGAGTAACCCCTAGGTGTGTTTTCAATTCAGTTAAAGTGTTTCTCTTCCAAGTTAAAATCTTTAGTGATAATGTAAGTAATTACCGCTGTAACAACAACGAGATGGATGCTTTTAAAAGCTCCTGAACTTTCTCGATTTGCATCACAACGGTCATTTCTGTCTTCACAACAGTTCATCAACATGTGTGTGTGTGTGTGTGCATATATATATATATATATAGTTATATATATATATATATATAGCCTATTTTTTATACATATATGAAATATTCCGACGAAAGCGTCTTCCACATCGTAAAGATTTTTACAGCAGCGAAGTGAATCTTACTAGCTATATAAAAACTTTTGCATGCTTATAAAGCGCCACATAAAAGCTAACCGATAAAGTAATAGGGAGGATTGAACCGCCGTTAAAAGCGTAGACCTACTTGAGCCGTTGTTCTTTTCTTCATCGCAGGTTGATATTGAGGATTCCTCCTCCATGGTCTCTGTAGGGTCTTGTTTGGTCTGCTCCGCGCTATCTGTAGACACATTACATGCAGCATCTCCGGGGACACTCGTATCTGGCTTTTGTTTGGACTGCTCAGGGTTGGGCTTCTCAGAGTTAACAGTCTCAAAAAACTGATCAAATCCTTGTGGAAGTACCCCATTTCGGCCGACGTTGGTAAAGAAATTGCACGAGGAGTTAGTACCACCGTGATGGCTATACATGGAATCGTTTTTAAAAATCATTTCCGCTCTGTTTGATGACTGCAGGAGATCTCGGTGCATTATCTCCTCCGTTGAATAGTACGAAGCGTAATTGCCCCTGTAATGCCATTTGCTCGGATGATCCAGTCCATAGTCCCTGAAAGTCACTTCACGAACAGGTTGGACTTGCGCTAGGTTGGAAGAATAGGGAAAATTTACTTGACACGACGTAGTTTGTGGTAAAAACGAAGAGACCGACGAGAAATCAGGAGCAGAAACATAGTACGGTAAATACATATTAGATGCACAGTTGCTGCGATCATCGTAGTCCGTCATTGCTCGCTTTAGCCTTAGAGAGGAAAAATCGTCTGCTTGACTGTTAAACTTTGCCCATCTATTGCACCATATGCGTGTGGATAGGACTCGCGAGGAAGAAAAAATCGGAAACGTACGCTGACGTGCAATTCATCTTGATCGATTCTTGAGGTAATTGTGTCATGTGATCCGGTAAAAAAAATTACCATATATCAATATCAGTCATTAAGTGAGCGGCTCATAGGTAACCGCATGAGGAAGGTCATTGGTTGCCTACATTTTTGAAACTCCCATGTTGATTTCCCCGTGTGTATTACAAGGCATTAGTAAACAATCACAGAAATACCACATTACATTTTGTTTAAAATCTTACAGTGGTTAATGCAATACAGCACCTTCATCACAACATTATACAATTTATTTCCAATGCACCGCATTAAGTTGTACTAATTATTTGCTTTATTTTAAGATTTTCTTAGGTTTCCCAACCACCTACCCTCCCGGCCGAAAGAAAACTTGACTGACGACTGAAGCAAAACTGCAATGTTTTTGTTTTCGCTCTTTCCTTATACTCGGAAATTGAGATTTGCATGTCTTACGATCAAAATGCACGGTACATTCTTAAACACATGATTTATATTTTACTAAAAATGTTGGAAACTCTAAGTCCGTATTTTTTATACCTTAGTCTAAGCACACAAGACATGACATAAAAAGACTTAAAAAGACAAAGGAAAAAGAAATAAGTGTGAAAAAAATATATATATAGGAGCTGACACAGAAACCAACAGAAATGTAATACAGTTCACCAAAACGTGAAAACAGATTTTCTGTTTATTCTACAGAACGTAAAAATTTAGTCACGGTGCAAATAGTGTACAAGAATGCTTTTACAAGAAAGTGCAAAATATAGTAAAAGGTAATAACATTTTCAACTGTACCTTTCTTTTTTAGCCTGAAGCAAAATCTGCAATTTAGTCCGATAATGTATTCCAGTAGTCAAACGATTTTGTAACGATTTGAATAAAATTCCTCGAAACAATTACCGAAAGGTGGAACAGGAAGATGCACGGATTCACACTGCCAAGTACAAAACAACTGTTCTGGCTTTGAACGTCTGTGGTCTGAGACAATGCGCACCCGGCAATCACCAACAACCGCCAGCCAAATCATTTTATTGCACAGGCAAAAGGATGTGCTGTGGTCTAGTGTCCTGGGTGGAGGTAAATAGAGACCTCTACATTCCTACCAAGAGACTACGGAAAAACTTCAAATTCACCGTTTATTTTTCCCCCCACCTGATATTTACGTCTTATAACTATATGAAAAATCTATTTGAAAGTTGGCGTTAAGCTTATAAAACCAATAAACAGCCAAAGTTTTTGCATTAGTTTTACACTGACTGGTGTATTTTAAATCTGTTTTAAATTTTACGTTGTATTATTATTTTTTAATGTATTATTTTTATTATTTTTAATCTGCTAACCTGCCTATGGTGACCTATAAAGATTATAATGGATTTACTGGTTATTTTTTAGCACAGTTTCTTGATTTACAATGACAAACTAAAATTGTGCAATACCATTCTAGAATAAATGTCTGATTTAATTTGAACGTATTTAAAATTTCATTTTTTGCGTAAATAGAAAGTTAGTTGAATCGCGAAGGGATGGCTTTCTTAACGAAACGCTTATCTTGTACGGTCCATAGGCTACTGTAGAGTTTTTCATTTGTTGCTCCTTTGTTCTGAGTAGAACCCAAAGTATCAGAGCGCAAGTAAAGATGAGTCTGTTTACCAGCTGATGTCCACCAAATAAAACAATTTTGGCAATAATATAAACCTGTGAATTCTATTGAGCGTTAGCGCATCAAATACATTTAAATGCGGTTTGGATTCGTTATGTGAGAGTTGTGCAAAGTCTTGTACAAACATACATACATATATATATATATATATATAATGTTTGTATATACATGTATGTATGTATGTATGTATGCACTTCAAATGTTGACTACATACACAGTAGTCAACATTTGAAGTGGATCAAAACAGGTTCATCAAAGTTGTCCTAAGACACGAATTTGTATCGCTTTGGTTATGGACAACTTTGATGATAGGTTTTGATCCACTTTAAATGTTGACTACTATATACTATATATATAAAGATTTTGATCCACACTTTAAATGTTGACTATATATATATATATATATATATATATATATATATATATATATATATATATATATATATTCTTATATTTGTATATTTGTCTTCATCTGTCAATTTCGGCCACTAACTTGACCTTAACTTTGTATTGGCGCCCCCAGTTTCTACAGCGGTCGAAGAGCGTCTTGCAGTGCTCTAAAGAAAATTCCATTCTGTTTGTTCCAGTCTTTTAATACAATTCAGTCTTTTTTGCAATTAAAGGATCCGTCAAGACAATTGGTATGAACCAGACTTGCCTATAGCGTACATATTTGTAATATGAGTATTTATTTATAGATATTCAGAAAATATGTATTTTAAATTAAAATAGTGGTAATACCTGATAATATTAATGACAACAATAAAATAATGGTAACAATAATACAGTAATAATATATTTGGTGAAGGCGTACAGCGGTAGTGCCGTGCAACCATGCGTTTAATAATGATTTTAGGTTGCGGATAAATATTTCTTCACATATCTATCTATCTATCTATCTATCTATCTATCTATCTATCTATCTATATATATATATATATATATATATATATACACCTATAGGCTTACTATACCACATTGTTTACCGATATAGATAAACAGTAAGTGCATTCCGTGTGCATTGGAAAGGTGGGATTGCAAGGCCTATACAAGCATTGTTTTTTATGTCCGCATGTCACTGGTTTGTCATGCTGATATTAAAATATCATTTTTCATATTTGGTATAGGCCAGTTTTGTCATCGCACGCAACTAAATATGACGGTACCACTGATTTACCTGTTCCGTATGCACTCTTTTCAAAATAATCCAATCATTATAAAACAATAAATAAGTTTAGTTTAGTTTATTTATAGAAATACGAACATTATTGTAGCAATTTGAACAAATATCTTAGAGCGAACATAACTGAGCTTACAGAAAGATTACAAAAGTAAATACTAAATTGTAGGGACGACTAAACAATAATGAATTGTTTGGTCAACCAGTTCCTCTTCTAACTTGTGCACCATAACGCATAGTTACAGCACTTAGTTTGCTCGTTAGTTCAGTTCAATTTAATTCGATTACATTAAATGTAAGAAAATTTAAAATGATGGAGATTCATAGAATAAAGATATTCGGACACCGGAGTTTGTGTATTAGCATAAACGAACTTGAGCTTGGACTAGAGGCACCACTGCTTTTTATTAAAGCATTTTAGAATCACCCACCGAAAGAAACCAGACAAGTATCGCACAAGAAGGCAGAAGTTTAATATAATGCAGAATTTACAGAGCAATCAATAAATATTACACACAACACTTTTGGTTAAAACACAAAAGAAACAAAACTTAGAATTTTAGATCGGACGATACAAACGAGGTTTTATCAAAATTATTGGAAAGGTTGGCACGACATTACGCCATATAGCTATGTTAGCTGCCCAGTGTACTTTTACATGATGCTAGAATTTGTTATGAATCCAATATACACGTCTACTCTAAATTTGCTACAGCTCTAAACTACAAAGCATTCTTTTTAGGCTATACAGCAAGCTAACATTACACCCTTGGAATTACCGTTTTCGATAAAAAAAAATAATAATAATAATAATAAAATAAAAATAAAATAAAATAAAATAATAATACATATAACAAACACATACAAATGCTCCGACTTTTTGGCAAATAAATATCAATTTTAAAATATTCAGCTTCAATATTAAATTACATTTCATAGGTGGTCGGGAGATAATTGTTTCCAGATAGAGGGGTCTGGTGGACTTGGATCTCCATAAGAAAAGTCTCTTGTATGAATGATGTCACCACCTAAAAAACAAACCCTAGATTTAAAAACAAAAACCTTAGTAAACAGTGAAGGTATGCTCGCGCATCATAAGTCTTTTTTTCTTCATCCTGCGGTTCTGAAACCAAATTTTCACTTGCTGATCACTTAGTTCCAATCTGTCGGAAAGCTCCTTTCGTTTCTGTCGGTTTATAAATTCATTTATCATAAATTCGTTCTCCAGTTCGGCTAACTGTGGCTTCGTGTAAGGTTTTCTCTTTTTTCTTGATCTCACCTGTGAGGGACACCACGGCAGTCCTGGAGAGGAGAGAAAAAATAATTAAACAGTAGTGCACTCGTCATCATTCTTTCATGTCACTAAATTAGTATCTCCATCTAAAGACTTTAACCCTTAAAACACAAACACAACTCTGATTACCCCTTCACATCTATGCATTCATCGTGAGGTATGTGTAATTAAGACAGTATTTTTTTTCTTAAAAAAAAAAAGGGTTATAAAATGATGCCTGACTTTTTCTAAACTTTTTATAGCATCGCACAAGAAACATACAATTAAAGACTACACAGTAAAATCCACTGAAATCAACATCAAACACCGAGTGACATCTAAACACAGCGTTGGCGTCTATGACGGAAAGGTCAAAAGTTGCGTACCATCGGAGAAGGCTGATCTAATAGTCTGGGTGTTCATTGATGGTTGAAACGGAGCGTTGGAGCTGACAGGCTGCTTTGAACCATTAGTCACTGGCTGGTCAATGAAGTTCAGTTCATTCTGTGCAACTCTGTTCTGCTGTCGCCTTTCCAAGTTTGAAACTTCGTTGCTGGCAGAGCCAGTGATTCTCTGCTCACTTGCGTAAGCTGCATTAGGTCGTCCAGGCTCCTCTGATTTGTGGCTGACATCTTGGAAGTAGTACCTCCCGGATTCCTCCAGTGAGCCCTTTTTGTGAGTGTTGAGGCTAGCGCTCACAGCGGCTGAATTGCTAAAAAACGGCTGAGAGTAGCCACTGTAGGCGCGGCCCTGGGCCGGAGTAGTGCACGAATTTGGAGAACTCCACGGGAGCGAGCACACCTCTCTTCTACTGTAGGACATCTGTGGAAGCCCAGATAGATGCACTCCATTACCTCGCAAGTTTTGGAGGTACAAGGAGTCAGGAGAGTGAAAATTCAAAAGGGGAGCAACATACCCAGAACTAAGAAGATTGTGCTCGCACATTTCTGACGAGCTTGACCGAACACTTCTTAAAACCGTTTTTAGTTACCCCTAAAGAATACGAGCAAGGTAATTGTTGATTTGTTAATGCACCATCACGTGATATGCAAAGTAAAATGTTTAGCCACGCCCATGTGACAATCCTGCTGCAGAGTCAGAAATAGACATTCCATAGAAAGCATATAAAATAAACAGCTTTTGCAGATATCCAAGTTAATTTTCTTGTCTATTCATTTTAAACTATACATTTTTGCTATAGTATACTGTAAAAGAAGATTTAACGCAGGATTCACTATTTTTGTGAAATCTGTATTGCAAAAACAAATGCCTAAAATAAAAAAATAACAATAATCCATTAAAACAAACAAACAAAACAAAACAAAAAGAAAATAAAAGGAAATCTGAACACTATCAGCTCTTTAGAATATTTTATATAATACAGTGCTAAGTGATGGCTTTTATTATTAATGAAGGATACAGACAGATGCGCCTGGTGCGCCTTAGCTTGCTTACGGGGGCAAACATGCATTCGGACGGTGTGTGTACATCCATACATCCATACATATGCAAAGCCTCTAAATCCATCTGACGTATTTCTTTAAAATTAGCACTTCTTACTGGCTACTTTGTATAGTTGTCTTTGTAAGTACTGGTACTCCTGATTGGGCTGAGGCTGGAATTTAGCGGGTTTGAAGTAAAAGTATTTGATGGACTTGATGGACGTATACTATGTGTCAGGAGCATTCACTCAGTATCATTATCTCATTTTTGACCGAGTTTTAGCTGGCTTTGCATCTGAACTCTTCATATATATATATATATATATATGTGTGTGTGTGTGTGTGTGTGTGTGTGTATGTATATATATATATATGTATAATGCATTACTGCTGGTACGGCTACATAGCCTTTCAAATGAGCTGCGTTCGTGTTTTAGGTATGCATAGGGTTGAAAAAAAAACATTAAGCTCACAAACGCAACTTACATATTTTTGCTGAGAAAGTTCGCAATCCACTGTGAGCAATATTTACAGAACAAATGCAGCAACAAAATAATAATAATAATAAATATTTAAAAATCATTTTTAAATATTTCGTTGTTGAGTAGCCGATATCGTAATTCGATTCAGGTTCATTTTAGGGATAACATTTAAGTCGGTTGTCTTTAGATGGCGAGCTATCGGTGCAAGAAATTAAACCTTTCTTCAGATACTGGATTATCTTTGTAGCTTGTACCTTAGATTTTTTAGTTTGGGATACGCAAGTTGTATTTTATCTTACCTTTAAAGATTTATCCAGATGATCCAAAACACGGTTTAAAGAATGTGCACATATACGTACGTGCAGGCAAAATGACTATTGTAAACAGGCAATTTCCGGAAAGAGTGGAGACAGTACAACCTCCCGCATTTTACGGGTCCAGTAAATTCATGAAAACCTTTTAAACGGGATTGCTTTAGACATGCACATTCTGCTGCGTACTGACAACACAGAACCCCAGAATCACTTGTTCAGCTTTTAAAAATGTGTAATGATATGGTACATCAGTATAGTTCAAGGTCAAAGTCCAGACGCGGATTTACCAAAAACAAGTCCAAGTGCATTTAAAAGCAACAGTAAAACTGTTTGTCATAGTCTAAATTTTATTTAAAATTTGTCCAAAATAACCAGGCAGATGATTAGATGAAAAAGTGTCGCCTTTAAAAGCTAAAAACATAATGACAGAGAACTATAAACATTTTCTTTAAAGTGCTACCGTTTAAGTACTGCCGTTGTTAAACCCTTTGCATGAATTTGCCACCAATTTGGCAAAACGTAAAACAGTTACGAGTTGCCATGAGAGTCCCCAGCCTTGAGGGAGTTATTTTCTGACCAGCAAAAAGGTGAATATAACTTATTAACTCCACATTACAAGCTTTGGTTTATATATATATATATATATATATATATATATATTTTTTTTTTTTTTTTTTTCCATTTGTGACTTTACATTAGTATTCGTAACTTGACTTGACTGTGGTCATAGCTGTTGAATTAATTCTCCGAAAGTTGTTTTTTTTTTTTTTTAAACAAAAGTGAATTTGACCTTAATGCAAGGCACATGCTAACCGGTAGGTGGCGATGCAACTTCATGAATTGGTGGCAAGTTTTATTCATGAGACATCTTGAAGTCAAGGTCTAGTCTGACAATACGTCTCAAGGTCAGTGAGAAGACCCAGTTTCAAAAGATGTAAAAATGTAAAAAAAAAAAAAAAAAAAAAAAAAAGAAAATAAAAAATAATAAAAATAAATAATAAAAAAAATCATTTGAAAGGCAACAAAGGAGCTTATGTTGTGTAGATTTTTTTCTGCTAACGGTATATGAGGGACTGGCTTTTCAAAGTTTTTCAATTGAACATTAAATAATCAGTCAGTCAAATAATAAAACAATTTATGGGTTGCTTCATCAAAATAATAGGATATCGCACTTAAATGATATTCTAACCTTCACGCAATGATCATGCGTTTACATTGAAGTAGGCTTACGAGTCATAGCTTACATTTTACCAGTAGCCTATGAGTTCCCACGTATTCATGTACAAACTACATTTACAGACCGTTGTAGCCTCTCAGCAGTTGGGAAATCCATACTATTATGAATATCAGTACTCTACTGAAATACATTAGTTCTGTTTCTCAAAGTAGGGCTACATAAAATTATAGGTCTACTAGTGTCATACAATAATTTTTTATTTGCAGTGACAATAATTTAAAAAAAAATACATGAACAACTCTCTGATTAATACAGAATAATTGAAAGACTGCAACTTTGGCGCTATTAACACTTGGTGTTTTGGGGGAACTACGGTCTTACGGTTTAAAACATTATTTTTTAGTTGTTCCTATCTCTTAAACATTACGCATGAAACTACTGCTTTTCAAATTATTTACGTCAATGTTACATACCCGATTTTGTCCACAAAACTGTGGTACTATACACAACTATGGTACAGCACTCACATAAAACGAAAAGTAAAACAACGTTTTGAATGAAAAGGAACATCAGTGCATATAGCGTAGAAATTAAATATAGCAACTGAAAAATTGTGAACATCTCAGCATTCTTTCAGCAAATAAAGTACGGTATATGGAAGTAAGACTGAGCACATCCAAATATTTAAACAAGACATAAATAATATAAAGCCATGACTCAAGAAAGCATTTGTATTGAATATTTAAAATGACTCAAATTCTTTGCAGACTTCAGGTCTCTTCTTATCCTTGACACGACGGTTTTGAAACCATATAGTTACTTGTCTCTCAGACAGGTTTGTAGAAAAAGCGATCCGCCGTCTCTTCTCCTTTGTAATAAACTTAGTGTTGTTGTATTCCCGCTCGAGCTCTTTCAGTTGCAATTTTGTGTAAGGAACCCGTTTCTTTCTTCCGCGCTGACAGAATGAAACCGCTGTTCCCTCTGAGGAAATAAAAATCATTTTAATCATAGGGCTGTCTTTTGTTACAACATCTTTTCATTATTTCAAGACCTTAACGCAGCCTTTTCACAGAAACAACGTCCAATAATCTAAATGTAATGGTTACATTATTTAAAACCAAAATAATGACGACATTCAAAGAAATTTCCATCCAAAGAAAGCCCAATTCAGGTTCTAAAGAACTCATTTACTTTATAGGGAACGTTTTTAACTTTTGTCGTGATTAATTTCAGATTAGTGTACTAAGCCTGCGCTTCTGATTTGAGGAGTTTATTTAATTATTTTTATACTGACATTATGACATTTAATAAGGCGGTGCCAAAAACTAATGAAGAGAGGCGAGGAGTGATTCACAGAGCAGATCTCACAAGTCTTACCTGTTAATGATGGTTTCCAGATATGCGGGCTCTGCGTCTGGTCTTTGGAGCAATAAAGTTGACCGCTGCAATTGTTTGACCAGTTCCATGGCTGGTGGCCTTCCATTGTCAAACAAGTCTCATGTCTGGAATCTCCGGTCAGTGCTCTATGAACTACAGGTAAATCAATATAGGCATGAGGGATTCTTGGGTAGGAACCTGTGTAACTTTGGTAAAAAGCGAAATCCTTAAACCAGGAATCACCATAGTCCACGGGTTTATTGGCAGACTGTCCATTCGGATTTTGTTTTACAACACTAGACGGAAACACGGCAATCTGTGGAACTTTGCAACCATAACAACCGTTTCCGAAACGACATCCAAACGTGACTGAGGAACTAGTGCCAATGTTGGCTGGAAAAGAAACGTAAGAAGTGAGAGACTCAGAGCTTATCGAAGTCGGTCGCTCCGCTGCAGGGAACATCGGAGTTTCTGACGCAGACCGACTTGAGTGCGCCGGGAAGGCAGACGGGTAAACATTTCTGAACTCCTCATCTAATCCCCTCGCTTCCATTTTTACTTGCACACAGTGTATATGATTTGTAATTTAACTCATCGTATTTTATGAGTTCAAACTGGAAGAAAACCGTACACAAAGAACAATCTACGCTGATAGTTAAGCTTTTATGTTTATTTTCCGGACTAATTACATAGGTCAGACAACCTGGTATCTGATTGGATAGCTGTCACCATGTGACATGCAAATAGTTGAGCTGAATTTGGACAACACAACGGTGTAGTTTTCACTTGTCTATGCGTGGCCCTAGTTTAATCCTGGAAATAAACAAGGATATGTCCTATATATATATATATTCTGTATTTATTTGATCTTTATTTAACTGTAATACTAAGAACTATTTTTACAATTAAAATTAACTTTTCTATTGTGACCAGTCCTCAGTGTCTAACGCTATCTCACGACTAAAAGAAAACATTCTAATTCGTCTTACCATCTGAAACTGACCTCAAACTGTTGAACAGCAGTGACACACATGCAATGCTTGTATTCCTATCTGCTGTCTAGCAGTAGTTGGTTATGTGCCATAATTTGATCATGTCAGAACCGACTGCCATAATATTCTTTTAATCACTAGGTGGCTCTGTAATTTTAACATTTCCATACCATAGTCAGGGTTCAAGTTATACATAGACAGGGTACTGGGAAGTGGAAGTATTGCGAAGTGGAAGTTGAGTTTTAAAAGAGATTCACCAGCTAGCTCTTTGCTCATTGTTAACGGTAGTCATAACATTGTGTGGAGCTATGTAGCGTCAGAGAGGAAGACGATGGTGGAAAGTGCAAGGGAAGACGTCGAGTGTGTTGCGCAACACATAACTAATTTCCATTCACGACAGCCGTTGTATTAAGTGTAAGAGTAAGTGCAATTTGGTGGCTAGGAGTTAGTCTGCTTATGATGCACTTAGTTATTCATCAACACTTATAGATGTACAATCGCTTTTATGATTTACATTAGCTTACCACTGCTTTTTTGGATTTTGTGCACATGTAGGCCCCATTGCCAAACACCTGTGAGCCCCTCAAAAGCACACAATTAGAGCCGGAAGGGAAACCAGACAACCTGCAGTTTTTTTTTCTTCCTGTAGTGCCCTCACAAGAAGCCTGTAGTTTGTTGACATACCACAGAACGCAGTAAAACTAGCATACCTTTTACAATGCAATGAATAGTTAGCTGCGTTCCTTTCAATTCTGATGTGAGATATTCGTACTTAAATTCTACCACTATGAAGGACAAGTGCTCATGTGATGACATTTTAACAACCAAAGCATGCAACAACAGAAACATTAAATAGAAACGCTATTAGTTTTAATTACTGTAAACGCAAATATGACAAATGACATTCATTTCCAGATATATTTGTGCAAAGGTAAAGTTTTATATCACGCTGGGTATGTGTCTTACTAAGGGATTTTATTTTCTTTTTAAAGTGCGTTTACCATTAACCATGAAGTGTGTTTACCACTACCATACACCATCTGTATGTCGCTATTGCATAAATAAATAGTCGAAATTGCAGTTCTAATATCCGGGGGTTTTCCACAGGCTGGTGTGCTTGATATAAATAATGACAGGCATATTCTAAGATAGCTCAAATATGCATTTATTCTGGGACTAGGCTTAAATGCTATTTTTAAATATGCTATTGAATATCAGGTCATTTTGTGTTTATCATTAACATATGAGTGACTGGCATCTTTAAGTTATAATTTGTCTACTCTTGTGTAGGTCTGTATAGAAAATAGAAATGTGAAGTGTTTTTTTTTTTTTTTTTTTTTTTTTTTTTTTTTTTTTTTTTTTTTTAACGACTCTTTTCCATTCAGGGACAGCTCAATGTCATTAAAGTTGAACTACACCATAAAATCAGTCTCTCTCATGTGGCCTCAGAAGACCTTGAATCTAGTGTAGACGCCATGTGTAGGATTTTTATAGTGCTTTTCTTGTGGTTATAGCATTTGTCCGGTGTTTTTTATGTATTTATTTATTTATTTTATTTATTTATTTATTTTATTTTTTTTTTAAATTCACTTCTGTGATATTTTATCCATTGTGGAACAACGTGTGATCATTCTTTTGTTAGCCTGTTTTATAATACAATTGGGCCACATTGTTTTATAATGCTGTAAGCCTGAGTATATGATAATGATAATAAAAAATCGATTTCATGTGAATTATGCCTCTAACTGGCTACTTCCCTCAGACTATATAAAGCCATAAAAATAAAAGTGGTTGCAGTTCATGTACCTTGATATTTTCTGAAAGACGACAGTTTGGGTTGTCTTGTCCAAACGAGAGATCCAAAATTCTACTTCAAGTCTCAGGAAGACTTGAGGTAAATCATTTAAGACAAGTGAATTTATTGAAAGGCTACCAGGAAAGCCAGATAATATTCAAAATATGCACACATTTGCCCTTTATCTCATGAGAGCCCCGCCCCTTTAATCAGCAAAAGTGCCTCTTCAGAGATCTATGGAAGGCAGACGGACCAAAAGTCCTAGGGAACTAGGGGTCTGTGATAATGACAAGAAATTCTCGATATTTTTTGGAATTTTGTCGACAACGTTATTGTGCTGGTATTTTGACAAGTTAAGGACTGCTGGCTCCCAAAGCTTTTGATATTCTTTATATTCTGTGCATTGATTAGTTTGCAGTAGTAACAGAAATGACCTTTTCCAATAAGTTTAAACTGATTTTTAGCTTTTATGGGTAAAAGGTATTTTTTTTTACGTAATTAAATATGCATCATCTTTTATGTCAAATTCCTAAATTAAATCAATAAAGTAGTACGACATAATAGGGCTATTACCAATCAAATGAAATCAGTGTCAACAAAATGTGTGTTTGCACTGCAGAGGTGGCTTATGATTCTGCTTCAAAAGTGGCATTTAGGCTGGCTTAGTCTCGTAGAGTATGCGTGCACTCTCTGGGTGTGTTTTTGTTTGGTTTTTCAGTATACTCGATAATGTTAAATCGCATATCGTTTAAACAACAATTATGATATTAGCATAGACAATATATATCGGACACCTCTATACGGAACGTAAAAGTTGACCGTGCGTGTCAACATGCACTGTTTGTTTAGCATTAAACATTTTCAAGATCAACCCGAGCTTCCTATATAACACGAAAAATTAAGTAAATCTTTTACACATGATGACGTGACAAGATTAATGGGCATATCGATCACAAAAAGTGGACATATTTAAATATATACAGATATATATAAGTTCAAGAATACACAGGTTCGTTGTTAGTCGGCAGCATACCAGCTTCAGACGAACAATAACGCTCTTAACTGTCACTCACTCAAAACAACAGTTTATCTTGGTTCCATTAAAACAAAAAACAATGTTACTCACGTATGGAGCAGAAACAAATCAAGTTTGGCGTCGTTTTCGACTTTCCGCTGTCTAAGGCCTCTCCAGCGCTGGAAAGCTTTTCCAGTATTAATGTGACTCCTCTTGCTTTATCATATTTTTTTTTCCCAGTGATATTCCTCTGACATTTTCTTCTTTGGTAATTTCTGAGCCATCTCTCTACACTCCTTTTACAAATTTCCCGCTTGCTCACTCTCTCTACTCCCCACCATGAATGTAAACGCGCCCTATAGCTATCGGCTTGTATGGTGCTCGATCTAATCTGTCCAATCCATTTCTTCCTCTTCTTTTGGCGTTTTGTGTCAATTGGCAAACAAAGAATAGGTGCACTTGTCCAATCCACTGTTTTTCTCCCTGTTTACACAGCCATGACTATGTACAAACAATATACATGTGTGTTTTCCTTCATTACCTGGAAATTAACCATGGTTTTATTATAGTAAAAGTGTAGTAGCCGTGGTTTTGTGGCTTACTGATTACCATTTGTGAAACCACACTTTTACTACGAATACCATGGTTAAACTATGGTTAGAATACCAAATACCATAGTTGGTAGTTACCATGGTTTAAGTATAGTAACCATGTTTGTTTGTTTTTTGTTGTTGTTGTTTTAATTTGTAGTAAAGTCATGGCTAATATGTGTATTAGGGTTTATTCAGATCACAGAGCAGCTAGTAAATATTAATAAAAATTATGTGTTTGGATGTTTCTCAGAAATCGCCAGAAGTACTAAAGCATTACAAACTTTAGTTGTCTTGAATCTCTGCTGCAAAATGAGAGCCCACAGTGTAGGTGTTACAGACGTTTCTTTAGTAGAACACTAAAGATTAGTTTTAGCTGAATCCATGGTCATTGGTGATTTATAATATACAACTCAATGGGTGATCATATTTTGAGGTTTTATGAAGCAAAAGCTAGGTCATTTTACAAGAAACTGATCATTGTGTAAATCATTATTACTTGTAATCCATAGCCTCAGAAAAACAGTCATGTGTACGTTCAAGTTTTGTGTTGCATAATGTCATACATGCGGTAGCAAAATAACATGTAAACAGACACTACTGTTGTTTACAACAGAGAGGGACGACACCTGTGAAGAATCAGCCATGGTATTACAATCAGCCATTGTAATACCATGTTCATTTAAACTGCTTTACTTGATGGCATTATACTGCTGATAAAGATGTTTGTTCTGCACACTCATCGAGACACAAGTTTCTATTTTTTTATTTATTTTTTTATTTTTTGTTTCAAAATGACAACACCTTGCATATTATGAATTACCAAGGACCATAGATTCACTTAAAAATCATCTTTAGTTTGCACTTTGATGGTATGAAGGTGAGTAAATTAACAGCAAATTTTTATTTTTGGGTGAGCTGTTGTGAGGGCAGTTACAATCGGATGCAACAAGTGGAGAGCCAGACCTTCTCGCTAGGCTGGTACAATGTTAGAGTGGATCTCCAGACATCAGCCCAACTCTTCTGACTCATTGGAGGTGAACATGTACTTGGTCCCAGACCTTATCTCTCTCCTTAAACCTGTGAGTTATAGCTGGAACCTCAGACGGCTCTTCTGACCATGAAGCAGGGGTGGCTGGAAGCTGAGAACACTCTGAAACACTGGTAGGCCCGTGGCAGGCTGCCCGAGGGAGTTTTGTGCATACTCTGTCTGAGGTAGGAAATGGCTCCAGCTGTGCTCATGTTTATGGTGGTATATCTGCAGGAAGTCAGTCTCTTGGATATTCCTTTCCGTCTGCCTTTTTGTCTGAGTGTAGTATCTAAAGGAGAATTAAATAAGCTAAAGAAGAGCCTCACTGTCATACTCACAAGGTAGAGGAAGCCAATCACACGAGTGAGATGAATTGAAGATTGTGGTATGAAGACTGTGAAGGGGATGTTAGGATCAGTTTGAAACAAGAGAAGAACGCTCCTGAAGGTTTCCTTGAGGTGTTGGAAGGCATTATATGCTTTCTTGGTCCAGGACATTTGGGACTTGGGAATGGAGCAGAGAAAAGAGGTTGAGGGTGCAGTGAACACACTGAAATTCTTGATAAAGCATCAGTAGAAGTCAGCAAAGCCTAATAAACAATGAATTTACTTTGGGATGGAAGTGGCCAATTGCACACCCTCTGGGCTCATGCAGCATCCCAGAAACTGGATGGAAGTCTGGCAGAACATACTAATGCTCACACCACGTTGCCAGAAACAGTGCCACATGCTTTCAGGGTTTGCACAGGTTCCGGGAGAGGATCAGGATTTCATTCTTATCTGGTGATAAGTAGTTCAGCTAGATAAATCTAGTGTAGTTGGGCTTGTTGTGGCACTGTTGTGAATTTGAGTGCTTTCCTGTAGGATCTTATCAAGCATGTCAAAAAAAGTGAAGGAGTGCACCCCTAATTGTTTGTATGAAACCATTTCTCTGACACACGTTGCTGTTTTCTTTGTGTTGAAGAAATGTTCTTTAAATCATGGATCTAATACTGTTGCAATACAGTACAGAGGGTTGGACGTTTAGATTTAATGTCCTTATCATAAACTCCATACCACTGACATGATCAGCCTTTGCAAGAACTGCTGTGATAACAGTTAAAGGGGTCATATGATGCGATTTTATGTTTTCCTTTGTCTTTGGAGTGTTACAAGCTGTTGGTGCATATATAAGATCTGTAAAATTACAAAGTTTAAAGTCTCAAACCCAAAGAGATATTCTTTATAAAAGTTAAGTTTTAGCCAGGCCTTCCTAAAACAGCTCATTCAAACATGCCCCCACATGTATACCTCATGGCTAGGGAAGTTTAGCATAATACCGCCCAAATGTATACGCAAACAAAGAAGGCGTAACTTTTATTCTGGCTGTAGGACTGTTGCAGCTGTCATCATGTTGTGGAGATGCTAAATAAGTTATATTTACAACACTGTTCCAGAATAGTACAATGCAAATATTCGAGTATGTGCAGCGCATTTTATGGAGGACTGTTTCCTGAACCTGGGAGAGTAGCCTACAATGCTGGCTGTGCAAACTATAAAATAGGGCAATTCCAACTATGCAAGGACAGTCTGGCACTTCTGACTCACAGCCTGTAAGTACGTTTTTATATTTAAAGAAATTGCTACTGACTATTCAAACGCGAGTTTTGACCACTGTAAAGTAGTGCTTGTTTGTTGTTTCTATGATCACAAATGCAGACATGGTGATATGTCTGTGCGGGGCGACACACAGTCATTATAATCAGTAATTATGTTCTCACTGGATGCAACAAATGCCTAATTTTTAATAGGTTTTATTGTTTTTGTCTTGTCAAGCCGGGACACAGCATCACAACATGGTAAGGGGCGTAACATTTCCGTCACACGCTTGAGGTATTTGGCCAATTACAATGCACTGGATAGCTGGCTAATCAGAGCACATCTCGCTTTTCAGAACAATGAGCTTTGTAAAAATCGACATGTTTCAGAAAGGCAGGGCAGAGAGGAGCAACAATAATGTATGTAATAATGTTCTTTTTAGCAACATCATATGACCCCTTTAAAACTAGACGGAAGTCTCAGTGATGGGTTCTGAGGGAAGAGGCAGAGTGGCATATATTTTCAGATCATATTTGTTAACCTTTTTCTGCTTTAAGACAAAAAAAACAATGGCTCCTTTTTTGTATGCAAAAATTTCAGGTGCTTAAGTCCTGCTTTGTGAACACTGTGGCACTACGCAGGAGCTCCAGGATGGCAGGAAGCAGATAAGGTGAATAACGGTATTAGATTGTGATCTTATTGAGTACTCAGCAGTCACTGCAGAGCCTTGCATCTTCCTTCTTTTTGCCATAAAGAAGAAGCTTGAACCATCAGGGGATGTGGAAGGGAAGATGCATCTCTGGTTCAAGGCCTTGTCCACATACTCCATGTCCTTTGGTTCAGGAGAGATAAAGGACAGACCCAGTCTCTGGGCCTTGGCTCCTAGCTCATTGGCACAGTCCTGTGGTCTAAGTGGAGGAAGTTAAGGTGCTGAGGTCTGAAGACATCCAGAAACAAGTGATATTTAGAAATGTGACTTCCACATAATGTGGTGAAGACAAAAACAAGCTGTAGTGATATAGGGTAGGAGGAGTGCATGGAACATTAATGATGTGAAGGGGCAACATAACAGGGGAAAGGTTAGAACTATTCTAAGGGCCCTACAGGGGAGAAGGAGCCTGAATGCGATTCTTGCAGTGGGGGAACACCCCACCCACCCCCATGGGGGGGCCCGAGTCAATATGCCGTTCCAAGGGCCTAGAAATTACAGCAGCACCTCTGGTGACTTGAAATGCAAAACCAGCAATGGAAGCAATCATCCCCTAGTCTCGTGTAGCCAGACCTTCAGACTGACGGCAGAAGGTCTGGGAACTTTGGCTGCTTTGAATGGCCAAGGCCCACCCAAGAGGCCATATAACTGACAGGTAAAGCAACCAATCACGTTTCATTTTGTGCTGCATCATGTTTAGGGGCGTGGAAATGTCGCCACAATAACAGACCAGTGTGTAAACCTCTCAGACATATTTTAAAGATTCTATGTTGCGAACTTTAATTTTTTTCACATGCTTTTGAAAATCCAGCCTTCCTAATAAGCGATCGTCATCATAGCTGTAGACACGACGGCTTTCTTCTTTCATGAGGGGGCTTGGTGCCACAACATTTTTGTTTCCAGTGGAACAGTAAAGAACGTGACACACACGTCTCCTGGAAATTCGGTAAAATCTAACCAATCCGATGACAACTTCAGAACTCCTGAAGTGTTTCCAGCTAAGTGTGCCATATGCATCAGATGTTTAGCCAATGTTCCGTGGGCGTGACGTTCGAGGCTGAGACTAATCGTCCCCTAGACCAGTACTTTGCTGGTGTACCAGGAGAGTCTGACGGAATGGAGAGGCTGCCACAATGATCCAAGAATGAACCACAGCAGGTTTGTTTTCCTGTTGAGTGTATCTGAGATTGAGGGTTACTGGTTCAGTACAATACGTCTAGCGACCACCCCCTATATTTTGCCCACTATTGACTGTATTGGGAACAAGGTAGGAGAGTTGAGGAGTGTCGTGACTGTCAGAGACATGAAGGCAAAAGTAACTTAAAAGAGCCATCGGATGCCCATTTTCCAGTTGATATGATTCTTTAGGGTCTTAATGAAAAGTCTATAATATACTTTGGTTAAAAAATTCTCTAAACTATGTTCATTATTACATCCAGCAACAGAACACCTCAATCGCTCAATCGGAGATATTCTTGTCTAACTTATATCCCTGCTCCGGCATCAAAACAATGGAGGTCGGACTGTTACAGCTGAAGTAAGACGCTCATGTCAATCAACTATCGTGGGAGTAGCCTCTGTCAGTGTGACGCTGGATTTGAAAAAGGGGACATTATTTTACAGATTAATTAAAAAACACTGCATGGATTTTTATCATTATAGGGTAGATTTGTACATACACTGCCAATACACATTAATGTTCAAACAACATGTAAAAGTGAACTTTGCATCCGATGACCCCTTTAAGTGTTTTGGTAGGTGAATTACAGAGATTAGAACTGATATTAGGACCCACCTAAAGGCATGATGGTTGAATGAGAAATGATGTGGCCACCACTAACACTAACCAGTTTTTCCACAAGGTGACAACACTGACCCACGTAATTGTTTCACAGTAGAAATTAAAACTAAAGAGACAGATCAACAAGAAGAACAAAATACTAGAGAGAACAACAACAACGCATTGACAAGCGCCTAAGTGAGAGGGTTATGAGATAACTGAAACTTTAAAAGAGTACAAAGATATTTTTTTATCAGTCATAACCTTTGGAGAAAAATAGTGCCGGCGCTGGACAAAGTTTCATTCGCTATCAAAGCAAGTATATTTTGAAAGCCTACAAGTTCGCTTGCACTGGTTTCTGGCAACTGACGTGCGCATATTCACTAGAGAACTAAGTTACAAATTATGACATAGGAGGTAGACATAGTGGAAGCTGAGAGCTGACACCTCTCTTTAGAGTGATTGCAAACTGAAGTGAGTTTTTTGACTATACAATAGATTTGTATTAGTATCCATTTTAAAATGTGCTTCTGCGTTCATCTATTTTCACCTTAGCTTCCGCTATGCCTACATCCTACATCATACATCTTGAGGGTGAGTAAATTGTGGGATCATTTTAATTTTGGGGTGAACTATCACTTTAAATTATGTTGCTTTTGAATGAAAATAAATATGATGTACAACACACCCAAAGTAATTTCTCCCAATGATGTGTTTTTTATCCTTTTTTTATTTATAGGTTATTATAGGTAATAGGTTCTTCATAAATTTTGCTCATCTCAAACGAGCTTATAGCCCGTGAGAAGATGGACATAATAAAATGAGATAATGATACTGAGTGAATGCTCTGGACACATAGTATACATCCATCAAGTGCTTTTACTTCAAACTCGCTAAATCCCAGCCTCAGCCCAATCAGAAGTACCGGTACTTAGAAACCTATACATAGGAGCCTCAAATTATCTTATTATAATATTATCACCCCTTAATCTGCAAGTTTCCATGGTGCTGCGATTTTGTTTTTTAGATTTCTTTCCCAACTGTTAACCTTCACAGACATAACCTACTGTGTTTTTATGTGTGTTTTAAACATAAACTTGTGTGTACTTGACAGTTTAAGTGTAATAACACATGAAAGAGAACTTAGTTTTGTAATCACATCCCCTGTGACCGCCACTTTCTGAGCACATGCTTCAGATGTGTGTGCTCAGAAAACCATGTATCAGAAGTTTAAACTGATATGGCTTTAAAACGCATGATTTCAGCCTGATAGACATGATAATCAGAACCAAACAGGTTTTTTTGGCAGAGGATCTGAGGTACCAGCTATAAAGCAGCACCTCATTTGCATTTAAAGATACAGGCACCAAAACAGCATGTTCCTGCTTCCATTTAAAATAGGAATTTTCAAAATGATATAATAAATTATCTGTGGGGCTAAAAACTTCACAAACACATTCTGGGGACAACTGAGACTTATATTACATCTTAAAAGGGGCATAATAGGTGCCCTTTACGAGTTGCATTTTGAAATGCTGAAATGTCAATACTCAGCTTTTGCGTAACCGTATAAATACTTGTTTTGCTTGTTTGGAGATGTTTATTTTTAATCTAACTCACTATACAAATATAATTTGTTATTATTTTGTGCCTTGTTCATCTAATTGCAGTTTACAGTGTTTAATCTCCTATAATTCATCTGTGGATGGAGGCACAGCTTCCAGAATCAGTAAGGACATGGAGTTTATGATCTGGCAATGAAAAGGATAGGCCTACTACGTAGCAAGGTTCATAGTTATAGCTACGGAGTTCGCATTAAAGAAGTGAAAGCTGACATTTACCAGTCATGCAGTGATCAGCCATTTACACCTCAAATAAAATGGTATCCATGGCTGACCATGGGTCTCAGAGGAAGGAAGTGTTGTCGATCAGAAGGAAGACGTCATGGGAAGACGTTTTGCCGAGCCAAGATACGTTTAATATAAGGCCAGTTTCCATGTGTGGCAGCAAGTCATTGACATGTTTCCCCCTATTTCTAACAGCCTGTAAATTCACTCTGAATTATATTGTATAAAGTTGTTAGTGCCAGACTATGTCAACAAAAATCTGTACTTTACACGTGTATATTATTAATCAGTGTACGTAAAATATAGAATAATTAATACGTATTTATTTATGCATTGATAAAACATTAATTTTATTTAATAATTTAAATAAAGGTACATATAGTATTTATAAATGTATTGGCATATTACAATAATAAGTGTAATTTTGCAGTTGTCCCGCAGGTGGCTGCACGTGTCTGTCTGTGCCCTTACAAGCGCATTCTGGATTACTCCATGATCACTCATCTACGACGATTTTCAAATGTCCGCTATCTACTTAGGTTTAAATGCTTTTGTGAAGCGCAGCCCTGACTTTGCCCAAGTACGTGATCAACTTAAGTCAATGTCACACACTAACAGGACATTATACTTAAAGTCGAGAGTTGTAGTTCCAGTCACACAATATTGCCATGCTGTTTGCTGTTTCGGAACTGTGGTTTTGAGCACTGGATCTTTGAAATATGTTGGTAACAAATAAACCGTCAAGTAGCATACTATTTGACCATAGTCGAATTAGGATTTTTCTTCAGCATTATAGAGGATTATGTGCTTCCAGTTTTGTTGAAGTAGCTTCAGGAAGGTCATTTTCTATTCCAAAATGACAGTGGCTTAATATATACAGTGTGAATACCACTATTTACAGAGCCAGGTAAGGAGGACAAGTGTGAATCTGAGACCCGAAATCAGACCCGAATTGTTTTGGGAAGAATTGGAACAACGAGACCCCATCACATAGCTTCACTGCATGTCCTAATTTTTGATTGTGTGCTTGGTAGTTTCATAAGCGTATACTGTAAAATGTTAGACTTTTGAGCAATTCTATATGGACCCCTTCGTGCACAAGGGCATTAGTACTGTATTTTCTTCCCTGAAATGTTACCTTGAAAACAATGTTGTGGAAAAAATGCATAAAGGAATAAAATGGACTTGACTTGCAAAACATATGAATGCCATCTACAACTACTCACTCTCATGTAATTCCAAAAACTGAATAACCTTGTATTTATTTATTTAGTGTTTGTTTGTTTGTTTGTTTGTGCAACACAAAAAAATAATCATTTGATACGTCAATGCGGTCCAGTGTTGTTTTGAATCACACTGACTTTCATTGTATAGGCAAAAACAGGTTAAACACTTTTCATATGGTCTTTCGTATTCCACAGACGAAAGAAATGTATACGGGTATGGAACATTTGTTAATTTTAACACAATTAGCCGTAACCCTAATTTTTAGATGAACTGAACAAGAGTCCTCACAGACATGACAAGAATAGTCAGCCCCATTAATCATAACGAGGCGATCACATGTTTTGGTCTGTATTCACTAGTTGCAGTTTATTATGCTCATTAATGGAGGCCTTAACTTCTTATCTGTCATGTAAATTCAAGTTGTAATTGCGAAGTCTACACGTGTAGTTTTAATTAAGACAAGCATTTTCTAATACGAATATTTCATTATTTTCAAATATAGTTTACAAAAGATTTAAAATAGCAATAACAAATTACATTAATGTCGTTTATATGTGTCCTTAAGTGCAAACGGAAGGATGCGCTCAAATTACTGTAGTCCTGTGCTGCTGTTTATTTGCGAACATTTTACAGTAGTGCTCTGCAGTTCGTTTTGTGTCCCTTTTGTTGATTTCATTTGTATGTCAATAGACTGTGCAGATAAACAATAAATGAACAAATGCATTGGTGTGTAAGAGCTGCGGTCAATGAACTATTTGAACTATGGGAATGTATTGGTTGGGTTGAACACTCACCGAATTCAAGCTTGTTGTATTATCTGTTGAAAAACTGGCGAGGGCGCCAAAGAACGCAAAAACAGTTTAGCGCGCGTCTTGGTGACGCTCCCCCTTCCCTCTCTCCTTGAAGCGAATAACTTAACCTCGCCTTAAAGTGCCGCTCACGCCCCCACGTTAACACTTGATTTGAGAGCGCACACTATAAGCTCAGCATCACATATTAACACATATTTTTGATTACCTATTTTACAGCGTTTGAGACAAGCGCTAAAATATCTAGTCGGCCTCTTGTGATAAATATGTAGTCTTTCCCTTTTGCATTTTAGATTTCTTATGTGTGATTAAATATCTAGATTGGCACTGATCATAATTATAATTCCCTATATAGTATTCAGATCTGAATACTATAAATATGTAGCAATAAATAGCAAAGACAACATCAGTCCACATCCAAATGTGAACAGCCTATATTTAAAGAACGGATTTAAAAGGTTTTTCTTGAGTTATCTCAGAATTTTTGTTCAGTCTTTTTTTTGACGTGAATTTTAAACATGAATTTAATAAACGAAATTTGTCATTGGCCGTCAGCCAATGTGGTGAAATGGGGATGCCATCAGTTGACGAAATAATGCATCTCGTCATTTCAGCCGTAGACTAAGATACATAAAATAAGAAAGGTGTTGAAAGACGATTGGCAATAAGAAATGAGTCGATAAATATATCAACAAATAATTCAAAATTATCTGTATAGACGAGCTTTTGCAAACGTTAGAGTTGCAAGCTATATATCTCCAGCAAATGTAATAAAAGCGCGGCGTTTAAAAATCGTCACTAAATTTAATACGGCCATGTCGTTATTTTGTAACGAACAACCACATTCGCAACGGGATCTTCTAATTGGATGCAAAAATTTTTAACTAATGCCTCTCATTCGAAAACGTCTGTGTGAAATAATCGACAGAGAAAGAAAAAAGAAACAGCTCAGAGAGAGGGAGTGGGAGAGCCAGAACAGAAGGAAGGAACAATAGAGAATCAAAGCATAATGATATTCCTAAATGAAGAGGGAAATGTTGCCGCGCTCATTTTATTAATCAGACTGTCAATTTCACCCCAGAGGCCAACCCCAGGAGCCATCTAAAACAGACTCAGATCAGAAGCTGCTCTCCTCACTTCTCCTCTCTCTCTCCACCTGGATATACGCGTCTGGCCGATCAAGGGCCGACTCTATCAACCGATGACAGTCTCTCTCCTATTTATTTGCTTATAAACCTGTTACAATAAATGATCATTCGAGCCGCGTCACGCGCACCTTTAACGACGAAGGCACAAACCACTTTTTGATGAATGACTTTCTGGACCAGAGAGGATGCGCGGGTCATTTTGAGCAGTCATTCGTTGCCCGCACTGGCATTCCTCTGTTTTTTGCTTCCAGCTCATAAAGGTGTTATATTATTTAGAGGCGGCAGCTGAGCTGAATGCGGATTAGATCCGCCACCAGTCATCGGAGCACCAGCCCTGGGACTTGGATTTTTTCTGCACGACTTCATGATGGAGAGGATAAGAAAAGAAATGATTCTGATGGAAAGGGGACTACACAGTCCAGTGGCAGGAAAGAGGCTCTCCAACCTCTCGGACTCGGCCGGGAACGCGGTGCTTGAGGCCCTGGAAAATTCTCAGCACGCAGGTCGCCTCAGCCCGAGAATAACTTCCGCCTCGCTGCATGGCAGTCTCGGGGATATTCCCACCAAAGGCAAGTTCGAAATCGACAGCTTATTCGGAAACCACCACAGCGACAATACCTCCTCCACAGAAGTGTCGTCCTCCGAAAGCCGGAAGAAAATAAACCTGTATCCTGAAGTTTCTCCTGACTCCGACATGAACAGCGATGTGGAAGTGGGTTGCCCGTCTCATCGCTCTCCGGGCAGCATCAGCCAACAGAAGGAAAACAATAGCAAAGGTAAACAATTTACCTGGAAACTTTGATTAGGTCCTCTGTAAATTTGTTCAAATGCAAATTTGAGTGGGAATCACAACGTTTTAAATATAGCCCTAATTATTTTTTTTCAGTTGTATATTTTAAAATTTTATGTTGTATTTTATGGTAGCATTTTTCCCAAGTCTTTTTGAGTGCTGGAACGTCTTTTACAGTTGCCTTTAACGAATTAAATTATCTGCTATTGCATTATGTGTACTGCATAATTTTTGCAGTGTTAAAATTATGTATTTGAATCGGTGGATACGTTTGTCTCTAATTGTTGACACTCTGTGGCTTGCATTTTTTATTTAAAATAATTCTGCACTGCATCTACATTTTCTGAAAAATAAAGGTAAATGTAATCCTAACAAGTTTCAGCTGAATTCCATTTAGACATTTATAAATACAATCACAGGTATTATTTTACGTGCTTGTACATTTTATTTGAATGTAGACATTAACGTGATAAAAGACAAATGCACAGGTTGAAAATATTTTTATATTTGTATATCATTTATTTCATTATCCGATTTAGGTTTTTCCGACAGTAATTCAGGAACCTCCAATACAAGTTCATCGTCTCTATCAAATATTAACGGTTCCATCAGTAACTCCAGCAGTTCGAGCTCGGACCAAGTGAGGAGATACCGGACTGCGTTTACCCGAGAACAAATTGGAAGACTGGAGAAAGAATTTTACAGGGAAAACTACGTCTCAAGACCCAGGAGATGTGAACTAGCCGCAGCATTAAACTTACCCGAAACAACAATAAAGGTATTCGTCTGATTTTGTTTACTTCCAATATGTGTATCTGCTAATTTATAATGTTCATAAAATGTTTAGCTAATATTAACCTTTCACAGTCATCAGCAAGTTAGACAGATTACACAAACAAAAACACGCAATTTTATATGCCCATTATCATTAAAAAAAAAAAAAAAAAAAAAAAAAAAAATCTCCTAAATACAGTTTACAGAGAGCATGCAGTCTGTGGGTTGTTTTAAACATACATAATGTGTAAATAAGAAAATCTATTATTTTATTTTGTCTGATGCAAAAATCTGCCTCTTTTCATCTGTGCTCACGTAATCTATTAACCACAAAAGACCGTCCAAAGGGGGTCCATTTGCAAAACTATTGGTCGATTCCTAAATGACAAAAATTCTTCTATGATCATAAAGCCAAAAGTTCTGCAAAAATAATTCTGAATGCATAGGTCCTGGGGTTGTTTGGCCAGTTAAAATCGTAGTGTTTAATTGTTTTGTTCTCGCCTCTCGCCACTGTTACCTGATCCCTAATTGTTACCTGTGTATTTCTGTGGATACGTGTAGGTGTGGTTTCAGAATCGACGAATGAAGGACAAGCGGCAGCGGCTTGCCATGTCCTGGCCACATCCCGCCGATCCCAGCTTCTACACCTATATGATGACGCACGCGGCCGCCACCGGAAGTCTGCCTTACCCTTTTCATTCCCACATGCCACTACACTATTACCCCCATGTCGGTGTCACGGCAGCAGCTGCTGCGGCAGCCGCCTCAGGAGCCGCTTCTTCACCTTTTGCTACCTCTATACGTCCCCTTGATACTTTCCGTGCGCTTTCTCATCCATATTCGCGCCCAGAGCTGTTGTGTAGTTTCCGACATCCAGGACTATACCAGTCACCTGCAGGTTTGAACAGCTCCGCGGCTGCGTCGGCTGCAGCAGCGGCGGCGGCGGCCGCTGCAGCAGTCAGTGCGCCTTCAGCTACGGGGCCATGCTCCTGTCTCAGCTGCCACAGCAGTCAGGCCGCCAGCGCGCTGGGCTCCAGGAGCACCAGCTCCGATTTCACCTGCACGGCGACCGGGCAGAGATCCGAGAGCGGATTTTTGCCATACTCGGCAGCAGTTCTCAGTAAAACTGCGGTGCCCTCACCGGACCAGAGAGAAGAAAGCGCGCTCAATAGATAGCTTAGTACTGGCATACACTCTTTCATTTGAAGCACATGTAATTATTATTATTATTTTTGAATTAAGGGACAGCATTTCCATTCCAATAAGGCCTATAACGCTCAGAAT
Source organism: Labeo rohita (assembly GCF_022985175.1). Taxonomy (NCBI): domain Eukaryota; kingdom Metazoa; phylum Chordata; class Actinopteri; order Cypriniformes; family Cyprinidae; genus Labeo; species Labeo rohita. Next base: position 3,287,902 of record NC_066877.1, on the reverse strand, counting down.
TATATAAAGAAAATATTAAAAATACACTGTTATGGATATCGGAGGCCTTTTAAACGTTACAACATACAGTATTAAAACAGTACGTTATATAATGAGCAAAACGGTCATTTTTAATTTTATTTGATTTTTGAATATGAGTAGGTTTATTGTTATTTATTTATTTATTTATTTATTTATTAATTATTGTAGTAGTAATTATTTTATCTTTATTTAGTATAATTGTATGCAAATATTATTTTCGATTAGATTGGACACATCATCGTGCAGTAAAGAGAATATACACTGGTTGTGCCACGGTTAAGGGACCAGGCGTAAGATAATGATGCTATTCTGAAAGTGCTGCTGCTCGAGGGACTCTCTCTGATCTAGGAGTGTGGCGCATAAAACCTGCACTACTGCTACAATGTCAATTCTGCTGTTAATAATGTGAAGATTATGACGAAAATTGCCAATCATGTACCTTGATGGACCTCCTTTGAATGTGGAAATGTAAGAAAGTTCCCGTTCTGAGACTCGCTGTCAAAGCATAACAACCCGCTGTGGGAAGTCATTAGACAAGATAGATAAAAGACCTTGAGCATATCGCATTGTTCTTGGTGTGTAGATTGTACAGTATTAAACGTGGTATTCGTTACCTGAGAATTCCTTTTTTATTATTATTAAAAAAAAAATCCCCTTTCCACCGAGTCCTATTTCCAATCTTCTTATTGGAACGTTGGTCGGCCTGGGTAGACTTTTCTCTCAGAGATGTTCCGCTGATGCGAGCAGTCTCATTAAATCCAAACCGATATTTCCATAATACTCCCAGCAGAGACTCTTCACTCACAATATAATGGGATTATCCACACAACCCCAAACTTCAGACAAATTGCTCATGCATTTCTGTCTGCATACATATTTTTTTTTGTCACTGGGCGGAATTCTGCCTTACATAAAACCACATTTTAAATATAGCAAAATAGCACTTGTACAGATCAAGCGGTGAAATATTTTGTCATAACACGCATAGTCACGTTTAAACCAAAATTTTGACTTCCATTTGAAATTAGTAACGGCACAAATAGCTTCCCCCCTTTTACATTTTTTAAATTTATTATTTATGTGACTGACTTGATGTTTTATTTAATGTTAGGATTACACAATTGTTTTAGATACTCAAACAATCTGACATTAGTTTACCAGACTACAGAACAAATTATAAGCGAAGAAATATTAGGCCTCAAATCATGTTGCAAGCCAAAATTATCACTCATTGTATATAAAGCATATTGCATCGCTGTTACCGTTTCAAATGAAAGAAGATTTTTTTTTTTTTAAATGTTATTGAGTTGTTGCGCGGGGCTGGTTGCCGTCTGTTCAATAAATGACAATACTAAAATCCTAGTGTTTTGCTCCTCTCCCAAGGGTTGCCGTGATACACGACTCTGTACATTACGTCTCTGTATTTTACATATTGCCGACTGTATGGATTTTCATATTTTCACTTGAGAAAAATGTGCAATATAAAAATGTATATTATGTTATTTATTGATGGTGTTGTTCTTGGAAAATAAATATTTAAAAAGCAATTTTTAACATCGTTATCATTGTGCACGTTGCAAATGACAATATTCACTGAAAGCGAATTCTAAATTAAATATAACAGATGTTGCTTAATAGGTTTTATTCACAAACGTCCACTTTTTAACCACCTTTGTATGGCTTAAATTTCAGAGTTAGATTTTTTGTTCCGTCTAATTCTAAACAATAACAAATACACGTAAATTCAATTTATTGTCAGTCAATTTTTAAAATGTGATTTAAAATCCACGGATGTCTTTTCATCTTCCTTTTAAAATCAATATTTCAATGAGAGGAGAAAAAAAAAATCCAATAGTGTGAAGCGTTCCTGCTCTGTTAACACATTTTTTTCTCCTTGGTGAGAAAGTGAGTCTGGCATTAATTAAAACGACACTAAAACTATGGGGAATATGGAGTCTGCGATCACGGGTCATTCCGGCCCTATAATTTACCATTATTTTTACATTACCTCTAAATGATACAAGCTGATACTGTCGTTAATTGCAGCCTGGTTAAATATATACCGGAATATTCCCGGGGGACT